>NW_022589707.1:45271271-45271611 GCF_004348235.1 Phoca vitulina
AATTTTTTTATTGTTATGTTACTCCCCATACATTACATCATTAGTTTTAGATATAGTGTTCCATGATTCATTGTTTGTGCATAACACCCAGTGCTCCATGCGGAACGTGCCCTCCTCAATACCCATCACCAGGCTAACCCATCCTCCCAACCCCCTCCCCTCTAGAACCGTCAGTTTGTTTTTCAGAGTCCATTGTCTCTCATGGTTCTTCTCCCCCTCCGATTTCCCCCCCTTCATTCTTCCCCTCCTGCTACATTCTTCTTCTTCTTTTTTTCTTTCTTAACATATATTGCATTATTTGTTTCAGAGGTACAGATCTGAGATTCAACAGTCTTGCACA
>NW_022589707.1:45271711-45439711 GCF_004348235.1 Phoca vitulina
TCCAGCAACCCTCAGTTTGTTTCCTGAGATTAAGAATTCCTCATATCAGTGAGGTCATATGATACATGTCTTTCTCTGTTTGACTTATTTCGCTCAGCATAATACCCTCCAGTTCCATCCACGTCGTTGCAAATGGCAAGATCTTATTCCTTTTGATGGCTGCATAATATTCCATTGTATATATATACCACATCTTCTTTATCCATTCATCTGTTGATGGACATCTTGGCTCTTTCCACAGTTTGGCTATTGTGGACATTGCTGCTATAAACATCGGGGTGCACGTAGCCTTTCGGGTCCCTACTTTTGTATCTTTGGGGTAAATACCCAGTAGTGCAATTGCTGGATCATATGGTAGCTCTATTTTCAACTTTTTGAGGAACCTCCATACTGTTTTCCAGAGTGGCTGCACCAGCTTGCATTCCCACCAACAGTGGAGGAGGGTTCCCCTTTCTCCGCATCCCCGCCAACATCTGTCATTTCCTGACTTGTTAATTTTAGCTATTCTGACTGGTGTGAGGTGGTATCTCATTGAGGTTTTGATTTGGATTTCCCTGATGCCGAGCGATATTGAACACTTTTTCATGTGTCTGTTGGCCATTTGGATGTCTTCTTTGGAAAAATGTCTGTTCATGTCTTCTGCCCATTTCTTGATTGGATTCTTTGTTCTTTGGGTGTTGAGTTTGATGAGTTCTTTATAGATTTTGGATACTAGCCCTTTATCTGATATGTCATTTGCAAATATCTTCTCCCATTCTGTCAGTTGTCTTTTGGTTTTGTGGACTGTTTCCTTTGCTGTGCAAAAGCTTTTTATCTTGATGAAGTCCCAGTAGTTCATTTTTGCCCTTGCTTCCCTTGCCTTTGGCGATGTTTCTAGGAAGAAGTTGCTGCGGCTGAGGTCGAAGAGGTTGCTGCCTGTGTTCTCCTTTAGGATTTTGATGGACTCCTGTCTCACATTGAGGTCTTTCAACCATTTGGAGTCTATTTTTCCCACCAGCTCTTCTAAGGTGGTATTCTTACACAGTATGGTTCTCCTAGACCAATCATCAAGCCTATTGTTAAGTAAATATCTTATTGAATAAGATTTTTCTGACAGCATCTACCATGTTGAGAATATTTATCTATCATCTTCCTTCCTTCCTTCCTTCCTTCCTTCCTTCCTTCCTTCCTTCCTTCCTTCCTTCCTTCCTTCCTTTCTCTATCTCTCTATCTTAGAGCATGAGCGGGGAGGGGCAGAGGGAGAGGGAGAAAGAGAATGCCAAGCAGGCTCCATGCCCAGCAGAGCCGGAGGCAGAGGCAGGCTTGATCTCAGGACCCTGAGACCATGACCTAAGCCGAAATCAAGAGTCCCTCGCTTAACAGACTGAACCACCCAGGTGCCCCTTGCTTGAGAATGATTTTTAAAAAATCTGTTGTGAGGACCCTCATTTTACCTAAAAGTAATTAGGGAGTTTCTCGGATTTATTTGTTCTTTGTCTATTGCCACTTCAGCTGAGTTCATGTCTGGAATTCTCTCTTTTACACATGGTTTAAGCCTATAAATTTGGGAGCCTTTAAAAGAAATTAAGTAATTTTTTGTCATTGTATTATATTATCAAGATTAGCCACTACATTTTCAGTTTAATCAGGAAGAAATGCTTTGCATTTATATCTAGGACACATTTACTCTAGTGGCATTAAAAAGACACAGACAGACATGTGAAAGTTACTAACTACTTGATCTTAATTAATTACTTAATCTTACTTGTGCTATTTTGGACTTTAAGTTTCCTATTAGAGAATAGATCTTACATTGTTAGGTCAGGTTTATCTTCCCTATACATGTCCCATATTTTCAAACATTAAATAAAATCTCTCTTGGGGTGCCTGGGTGGCTCAGTCATTAAGTGTCTGCCTTCGGTTCAAGTCATGATCCCAGGGTTCTGGGATCGAGCCCCACATCAGGCTCCCTGCTCAGTGGGAAGCCTACTTTTCCCTCTCCCACTCCCCCTGCTTGTGTTCCCTCTCTCGCTGTGTCTCTTTCTGTCAAATAAATAAAATCTAAAAAAAGGAAAAAAAATGGCTCTCACAATTTCTGAGGTTATGGATGGGAACTGATTTTATTATAGTTTTTGGAAAGCAGCCCAAGGAGATGCTGACAGCAAGTTTTTCACCTGTTGGGGCTTCATGAAAGGGTGTTTTCATTTATTTCAAAGGATATCTTATTTTTTAAAAAAATCTCCAAATACAATGTATCTTGATGTACAGGAGTTGGGAAGCAGAATGCACCTGCTAGAAAAAGAAGCTGTGAAATCAAGCCCCCGCATAGTTACCAGCTGTCCAGGGGCCAGAAAAACCGTGGATGAGCTTTTTGGCAAGCCCCTCCGTTACTAATGAATTGATCCAGATACTTGAACACAAAGGTGCCTGGATGGTGCAATTGCAAGTTCCTAAAGAACTCTTGGGTCTAGGTGCCTTCAAGTCTAAAATTCACCATTGGAGATTACTTTTCCTGCTTAGAGATTCTTCTTTTCACAACGCCCTGGTGAGATGGTTTAATTAGTTTCTAATTCTTTGATTCGTCAGAATGATTTCTGTTCTGATGAGACCACCAGGAAGAAAGGCAGGGAAAGATGAAGAGCCGAAGAGGAGGACAGAGCCTGGGAAGAGCATGACAAGACCATGCTGCCTCCTGTCTTGTTCCTGCCAGCCAGCCCTTTGGGAACTGCTGCCCCCTCTGCTTGCTTTACTTGACTCTGCCATTGTGTGACCCCTGAGCCAGATGGTCACTTCTGAGAGGTTATCTGAAGTCATCGAAGAGATCCTTACAAGTCGATTAAACTTCTGTTTCCTCCTTGTGTATGTGAGGACTCTGATTGCCATCTGGGCTTACTTGGAAACCTTGAGGGCTGTTCTTTGCCGGGGAATGAGCACAGTGTTGAGACTGCTGCTGCCGCCGGTTTTTGGATCACACTCTGATACAGTAACTCGAGGACACTCCACCCCTTATAACATGACTGGTATATGAAGGGATTCCCAGTCAGCTCCCTCCCTTCTTTCACCCTCGCTTCTTGGGGAATGGGCTCCTTATAGTACTTACTTTTTGGGAAGGGTCTAGCAAGTGATTTCCTCCCGATCATTTGACCCTTGGTCTATTCATTAATTAGCCAGTTACCTACACATCAAATAAATACAAATGTTTTTAAATTTTTAAGTATTTTTTAAATTTTAAAATACTATTTTTCAGTAACCTTCCAGTACCATAACTCTGTAATTCACAGCCTTTAAAAATGCTTATCCCACCATGCACTCTAAAAAATTACAACCTGAGGTTTTCTTTGGTATTTAGATCCTTCCTTTCTTCCCTCCTTTCTTTCCTTTCTCCTTTTCTCTCATGAAACACTCCTTGCCCCCCCAGGCATTGTGACAGGTACTGTCCTTAAGGAACCCTGAGTTGGGGTGCTTTGTTAGGGTTGCACAGCACAAAGGGATGTTGAAGCAAAGAGAAGGTGACCTAACATCAATCCTTCCCTCCCTCCAGGGATATAACACTAAACTTTAACTTCATTTTCGCTTAAAAACCTCATTTTTCAAAGAGATCCTTACCCTAAACCAGTTACTTATTTTTTTTCCCCTTTACTGTCCTAATCAAAAACCATTCAGGAGTCACTTGAGTGATTTGCTGTTATCTCAAGCTGCCATCTCCTTGTCTCCTTGGCTACTTCCCCAAATGCTTTGACATCTTTGACACTTGTAATTCCTATTCTAGCCATCTTTTTTGGTGAGCATTAGTGACCACATAGTTGACCCTTCTAACGTTCCTTCTCTTGGAGATCTTCTCCGTTCCAATGATCTTCACCTCTTTTCCATTGTAGCTTTTCACAGCACAGCCCCACCTTGGATTTTGCCATCTAATGGGGCTGCTTCACCCATGAGGTCTTAGAGGCCAGCAGCCCACCCTGATCATGGTTCCTGAGCTCCCGCTTTGTCCCTCCCTTTTTCATTCTGTCAGCTCTTGGATCTCACTAGGTCCTTCAGTTTCTTCCACTTCAAGTCTTCTTTTCTTTTTCTTTCTTTCTTTTTTTGTTAAGTTCTATTAGCCAACATATAGTACATCATTAGTTTTTGATGTAGTGTTCAATGATTCATCAGTTGCGTGTTAACACCCAGTGATCATCGGATCACATCAGTCTTCTTTTAATTTCATTTTCTCTCCTGGACAACAAAGACCTTATTGTGTATCTATCTGTTGTGTGTGTGTTTGTGTGTAGGAATGTATGCTATATTTATTTTGTTTCAAATTATCTATTTTTACTGATATAGAATTTACATGCAGTAAAATACAGAAGTCTCAGATGCATGACCTGAAGAATTTTTATATATATATCACCTATGTAGCTACCACCTGGATCAAGATATAGAACATTTCCATTACCCCATAGAATTCTGTACAACTCCCTTCCAGTTAATAACCACCCTCTAGATATAACCACTATCATGATTTCTAATCAGCAAAGATTAGTTTTGCCTATTCTTGAGCTTTCTATAAGTGGAAAATCTCTGATTCATAGAAATCAAGATTTAAAGAAATTGTTACTGGTCATCACATGGTGGAAGTTGGAGTTTTGAATGTGTTCCATTAGCTTCACACATACACACAGAGCTATTATAATAAAGAGGAAAAAATCCTTTATCTCATATGTTATCAAAATTTTTGTCCATTCCTCAAAGTTGTCTGTCCCTGGAGACCCTCCTCTATCACTCTGGACATCTTGTGTCATTTAACTCATGTCTTAATGCTCAGGGCTCATCCCCAAATACAACTCCAGGAAAGGGAAAGAGTCTTTCCGTGTCTTTCTTCCTCTAGTTCCACCTTTACTCACAGAGGAATGCAATTGGACCCAAGCAAAGACATCTTTGTTGGGAACAAACATGCTCCTATGCAAACAGGGCCACATAGCTGTAGGGCAAACATGTTATGCCTTGATTTGAGAAGGGAAGGAAACACAATTTGTTATAATTTTGACTATGCATATCCCTTTAGGCCTTCCAATATAATATTGTACAAGGTATTATTGGTCATATTTGTCCAGGACCTGTGTTGTATGAAAGAGAAGATACAGTGTCAAGATCCAAAGGAGTCAACCACAATTACTGTTTGTCTCAATTTCTGTGTGGTCTCCAGATGACTTTGTGTGTGCTCCCAGAAATCCACCTTGGGTCCTCTTTTTTCCTCCCTCCACATCCTCTCCCTGGGGAATTTCATCATCATCTGCTATGGCCTCAGCCACCATCTCTATGGGTGTGACTCTCACATATGTTCATCTCAACCCAACCTTGGACTGAGCCCTTGACCCTCGTCCACCCTTCCTGGACATCTCCACATGCAAGTCCCACAGGCATCTGTAAGCCAATAGGTCCCGAACTGGAGTGAGATGCTCCTCTTCTCCAAATCTGCTCCCCTTCCTGCAGTCTTGGTATTGATGAGGTGAGTCTCCCCGTACTCTGTCTTGTGAGTTATACCTCATCAAATTCTCCTTGATCTGTGCCTTTCTCTCTGCTTGCGCCATCACTGCCCTAGTTCAGGGCCTATCATCTCCGGCCAGATCTTTCCTTAAAGCCTCTCTGTTCTGTTCCCTTCACCTGATCTGCTCCTCCTGCTGGGGGGAATCTTTCTGACACAATCACTCTCTGATTCAAAATGCTTCAGTGACTTCCCATTTCAACCTCTTAATTTGGCATGCAAGCTTTTCATAATCTGGCCCCTGCCTACTTGCCAAGACTTATCACCTTGCCACTCTCCCTTCAAACTTTGACTATTCTTTGAATAGACTCTATGCTATGCCTTTGTGCTGCTGTTGGTTCATAACCCTCTCGAGAGCTTCCCTTGTGTAACTTGAAACTGACCCCTGTACTCAGAGCTCAGAGAGAGACTGAAGAGGCAGGCCACTCTAGGTGGGTAGGTGGTAGTTTTAATAAGCAAAGGGGACTTATATAGGAGGTTTGTCTTGGGCAGCAGCAAGATGAAAGGATCCCCATACTCACCTGCCAAATCTTAAAAGTTTATAAAGAGGCCTTAACGTGGTTTAGTCACATATGCTGTGCAGGCGTTCTTAACATCACATTACTATCTCAATAGT
The DNA here is from genome assembly GCF_004348235.1 of Phoca vitulina. Taxonomy (NCBI): domain Eukaryota; kingdom Metazoa; phylum Chordata; class Mammalia; order Carnivora; family Phocidae; genus Phoca; species Phoca vitulina. The sequence continues at coordinate 45,277,831 of NW_022589707.1, forward strand.
AGGTCCTTGGAGCAGCCTCTGGGACCAGGAAAGGCAAGCAGGATCCACATTCTAAGGACAGGGGAAACGATGAGGAGTCTCTGAGTGCCCAGGATCCAGCTCACAGGTCATCTGGTGGTCATGTCTTCTTGATGGTGTTCCCCAACATCTGCTGTTCACTTTTCCTGAAATGCCCTCTTTCTACTGTCTATCTGGAAAGAGTAGGGCAACCTCGATGCTACCCTCTTTAATTCCCTATTTCTTAAGCATAGGGTCTTCAGTCCTACAGACACAAGGAAATGAATTCTGCAAACTTGAGGGGGCTTTGAAAGCAGCCCCATGGGGGCAAACATCTTTCTGTATTGTAATTGTCTGTATTCTCTATCTCCTGCTCATCTATAAGCTCCTAGAGGGCAGAGAGTCTTATTCAGGTTTGCACAGAGAGGATGCTATCACTTGTTGAATGAATGAATGAATGAATGAATGAGTAGTATAGAATTATGTTAGATACTTTGCAAATAAGTTGGACACCATTTCTACCTTCTTCAGACTTATCTGTGGAAAAAATGAGGAAGACTGGAGAGGTGAAAGACCAACCAATAAAGAGCTATTCTTTGGGAAATACTTATCTTGGGTTTTTGGACAACAGATGAAAGGCCTTTTAGGTGAGTGTGTAATGGGAGAGGCTCTAGGAAATTACCTTCTCTTTCTGATTAATCGGTGGGGCCTTGACAACAGGGGAGGCTGGGACTTCAGGACCTGGGGCTGGGGTGGTAGTAAAGGAGCGGGTTCAGAGGGTGGGAAAAGATTTTCCAGGCACTGGGTGTGTTTTTGGAAGAGGCTACTATGCATGAGTAGAATGTTGCTAGGAAGGCACAGTTTTGTGCCTTAGAGCAGTTTTGCTTGAGTAGTGGCAGGGTCGGCAGCACAGGAATGAGATAAACAATGGGATGGTGAGATAATTCAGGGCACACTGACTAAGATGCTGGGTCCTTATTGCTTGGGTCTTGTTCCTTTCAAGTGTGTTCAGATAGCCCACCTCTGGGGATCACATCTAATTCATCTGTCAAGTCTTAAGGGCTAATCTACCATAGTTGCCAACTAACTAAATAGTATCCTTTCCCCAGGGTTACTGAGGACAGAAATTAAGTCAGAAAAAGCTTACTCTGCCTATTTCCCACCCACATAATGTACACATACACACAAGAGTGAATACTCTTTCACAAACTCACAGTATTTCAACTGAGAAAGAATGTGAGATCATAATATTTGAGACAATTTTGGGAGAGGCCATTTGATGTCATCTCTAAGATTTTCATTGTTCTCTTCTGGAGTGGAGGCAAGTTAATGTGTAAGTGCTCCACATGTTTGTGCATATGTGTGTTCAGCTTGTGTAAGCACAGAGTTTGCAAACTTTCTGATGGCATTATTAGCTTCTTATAATAGAAGAAGTAATTGGGCATCAGAGAAATTAAGTGACTTGCCTTTGATCACAGAGTAACTTTGGACAAGTTATAAACTTTCTGAGCCTGAGTTTTCTCAATTCTATAATGGGGATGATAATACTGTACTGGGTATTGTAGTTATTGCCCCAAATTTGATTCTGCTCCTCCTCCATGGTGTGGTAAGCAGCTACCTTTTTAAAAAGAGAGTAGGGGCTCCTGGGTGTCTCAGTCTTTAAGTGTCAAACTCTTGATCTCAGCCCAGGTCTTGATCTCAGTGTCATGAGTTCAAGCTCTGTGTTGGAGAGCTTGAACATGGAGCCTACTTAAAAAAAAAAGAAGAGAGAGATGTGGTTGTCAACTTTGGGTAGTTATTCCCGAATGTATTTGAAAATGGGGGGGGGGGACATTCTTGATTATCATGATGAAAGAAGGGGACATTACTGACATTTAGTGGGATAGACCCACTCCTGACCATAGACGGGAACCTGATAGGTTCGAATCAATCAGGATAAACCTTCCCCTTTGCCACAGTGAGGGATGGATGTACCCTTAAGGGATTGCCTTCCAAGATGAAAAACTGTGAAGGAGCCACAAGAACAGATATAAAGAAACATTAACAAGTGGTGTCATTGGTGGTAGAAGTTTGGCTCTTAATCATACCTGCCTTGTATTGTTTCCTACTGTTTCTTGTGGGTTCATCTAATTCACTCCAAGACCACCTCTTTCAATGCTCTTTTATTTCTCATAGCATCAAAGTCATTGCTTTGTATATAAACTGTTCTCAGTAAATTGTTGCCAAGTTCAATTGTATGGTTTGGGGATTAAGATCTAGCCTAGAAGTATGGATTTAGGAGAAAGTTTCTGGTTTTTACTGGCACTGCTAGACTGAGATCAGCTAAGGTACAATTGAACTGGATCCGTAATTTCTTAGACTCTCAGGGTTAGAAGGGTCCTTAAAGATCTTGGGACTCCCAACATTCCCACCTGTGCAGCAGTTCTGGGTAGCCTTATCCCCCACCCCCAAACATTAATGGTTAATAAAAAAATTCTCTATATATGTATGAGTATATATATTTGTATGTTTTAAATTTTTTAAACAAAAGATGTTATATTGTCCCTTGCTTGGCAACTTGCTTTTTCACTTTATAGTATTTCTTTGATATATTTCTATATCATCCAATATAATAATAATGAAAAAAATAATTGTTAATATTTATTCAATGCCAGCAATAAACAGGCATTGCCTAATTGCAGTTATTTATATTTATTATATATATTATATATTATATTATATATATTATATATTTATATTATAAATTATATATAATTATATAATTTAAAACAATATGTTATTATATATTATATATAAATATATGTTTATATATAATTTACTTTTATATATAATTTATTTTATATAAATATATATAAATTTATTTTATATACAAAAATTATATATAAAATTTATATATTTTTATATATAAAATATATATATATATATATAAAATTGGTGTTCACATCCCTTATATAATCGCTTCCCCTTGAGTGTGAATGAGATCTGTGATTTGCTTCTAACTAGAATATGGCAAAGATGATGGATGTCACTCTCATGATTATATAACATTATATAAGGCTCCATTTTGGTAGCAGACTAGCTTTGGACACTCTCTTTGCTGGCTTGATGGAGTAAGCAGCTATGTTGCATGGAACTGAAGCCACCTTCTAGAAGCTAAGGAAAATCTCTAGGATCTGAGGGTGGCCCTCAGCTGACAACCAGTAAGAATCAGGGGTTCTTAGTCTTACAGACATAAGGAAATGAATTCTGCAAACAACTTGAGTGGACTTGAAAGCAGTTATGCTTTCAGATGAGAGCACAGCCCAGCCAATACCTGGATTGCAGTTGTCTGGGATCCTGAGCAGAATGCCCACCTAAGTCATGCCTTGACTCCATGGAAGTTGTGAGATGATAAGTGCATATTGTTATAAGTTCCTATATTATAGTAATTTGTGATAGAGCCTAGAAAACTAATCCAACCCTATTTTACAGATGAGGTAACAGAGGCACAGAGGAGCTAAATAACTTGCCTAAGTTCATGCAGTGGCAAAGCTGGTATATCAATCCTGGCTTCAGAGCTCATGCTCTTACTCACTCTACTTGTTTGCTTCTACAGCCTAGTTGAGGACAGTGGCAGAGATATTATCCAAAAACACCCATGGGCTCTTAGAATTCTGTGAGCCAGGACTCCCAACTTCCAAACAGAACAGAAGACTATACTCTGGTGTATCTGACCAATCCAAGAAGAACTACCTGATGTTTCTGATGTTGGTGGTTCCCCACCAAACAACCCAGCTAGGTTCCACTATAGTGAAACTAAAATTGACCAAACCCCATTCAAAGGCCAGAGCTTCCAGCCAGTTTTTAAGTCCCTATTTAATATGAGCAGACAACCAAGGAATACCAGACCCCTAAGAACAGCCTCAAATGAAAGAGACCAAAATAATGAAATAAACAACTGGAAAAGCCAACTCGGGGTGGGGGGGAGAGGGGGAAGGAGACTTATGCAAAGAGGAAAAAACTTCAAGGAAAAAAAGTATTATTATATAAAAAATATTTTAACCATAAAATGAAAATAGGATGCTAGAAAAGGCAATCAATATAACAAAAAATGCTCTCAGAAATTAACAAAATGACACCAAAAGTGAATATTTTAACAGAAGGGTTGGAAGATGCTGTTGAGGAAATATCTCAGAAATTAGAAAGAAACAAGATAGAAACATCAGTGATAAATTAAAGATACAAGAATAAGAGGATCAGTCCAGAAAGTACAGTTTCTGAATAAAAGTGTCCAAAAGAGAGAACAGAACAACCCAAGGGGAGGAAGTCATCAACAAAGTAATTCAAGTACATTTCCCAGAACTGGAAGACATGAGTTTCCTGTCTGAAATTGCCTATTGAGTGCCCAGCACAATGCAAGAAAATAGACCCACACCCAGGGCACAGTATTGTGAAATTTCAGGACACTCAAGACAAGGGACAATCTCAAAAACTTCAAGGGAGACAAAACTGGTCACATACAAAGAAGGGCTATCAGAATGACTCTAGACTTTTCAATAGCAATACTAGAAGCTAGAATGCAATTTAGAATCAAGTGTGAGGTAGAATAAAGATATATTTAGTCTTAAAACATTAAAAATTTTTTTACCTCCCACACAACCTTTCTTAAGAAGCTACTGTGGGATGAACACCACTAAAACAATGGAGAAAACCAAATAAGAGTGAGACAAGAGATACAGGAGAAAGGTGAAGGGAATCTCCAGGTGATGGTAAAGGCAGTTCCCACACAGCAACTCTGCGGTAGGCACACAGTAGCCTGTCCACATTATAATAAGCCAGGAGGCTCTGAGACAGGCTTCTCTGAGGTAAAATGGCTAGAAACCTGATGTGTATGAATGTCTCAAGAAGAAATTCAGATATTGAACAAAAAATGGAGGATTGGTATTACTAAGTACATTAAAAAAAAAATAAGCAAAGGCAAAAAGGGAGACTTTTTATTAATTCCAGAGGAATCACAAAGAAGTTTAAGAAAGGAAAAAAATCATGGTTTGCATCATGATTCAATCCTGAATAGTGTTTAGTTATAATAATGTAAATACAAAGTATTGATCTAACCAAAATTACATAAACTGTGTTTAAATAGTTTGGAGTTTAAAGAGATGGAGAGGGTATATTGTGGATGGGGAGTGAAAGAGAATAAAATCATAATATTGTGGGAAGTTAATGGAGAATGCCTAATCCTGAAAAATCAAGAAGTAGCAATATAAGGAGATTATTTAGAAATACAGAGGTAAAATTTTCTAAAAGAATTACCTAAAAAAAAACAATTGAAAGTGGATGCCTCCAGTGAGGAACTTTAATTTTTCATAACAAACCTTGTAGAACTATTCAACTCCTTAAATTGTGTACATGTGTAACTTTAAATTTTTTTGAGTGTGCTTCTCCTGCTGTGTTCTTTATCTCTGAAATGTTTGAGAATACCTTTGAGGAGGGTAATATAAAGGTAATTTAAGCATCCTGAGGTTGATTAGATGAAATGTCTTTAGATTTTCTTCTAAGCCTGGAGTTTGATGAGCTAATGATTTTCAGTAATGGAACCATCTAGTTTCTAAAGCAGTTGACTTCCTATTGAACAGTGGATAAGTTCTTCCTGAAACCGAAATACAGCTTCAGATAATCTCTACCATTGGTTCTAGTTTTACTTACTTGGGATACAAAGAATAAGTCCAATGCCTCATCTTTATCAGCCCCCTTAAAACACAATTAGACACTAAACATGATTGTCATCGTTGACAAACTATTCCTATTACCACACCTGCTTGCATGGTTTTTCGTCTTCTCACATCCTGTTCAACCTCCTGTGATTATATTCCACTACTAAAGAGAGAGAGAGAGAGTGAGAGTGTGTGCGTGTGTGTGTTCAAAACAGAACAGATTATTCCAACTGTGGCCTGACCATAGGACAACTCCTCCTTGACTGTGAAGCTTAGCAGAGAGTGGAGACTACAGAGCCAGCCAGACTGGGTGTAGATCCACCTTTGACACTTTCTAGCTGTGTAACTTAGAATGAACTATACGACCTCCTCTGTCCTTCAGTTCCCTTGTCTCTAAAATGGGACAATGTCAGCATCTTTCTCATGGGGTTGTGAAAATTAAATGATGTGATATATGCCCAGGACTTAGACCAAAGACTGACACATTGTGAGTGTTCAGTGAGTGTTATCTATTAACTTTTCCCCTATCATTCTATTGATGTAGCCCAAAATACTTATCCATAGAACGATCAGTCAAACAAAAAGTATTTATTGAGTTCCTACTTTGTGCTAGATGCTGGGAATGAGACGAATAAGACCAGCCTCTTATCTGGAGGAGTCAATAGTCCATTACCATGTTGATTCATTGATTTAATTAAGAACTAAAGTCCTTTACACTGGTTTTATTTTCTCATTTTGAAAAAATAGAACATATTTTTAAAAAATCAATTACTTTTATCAAAGGTATACATGTACATCATTTAGAAAGTTAAATAGTATTAAAAGTTTATAACAAAACACAATGGTTTCCTGCATTGTTCTTTACACTCTTCCAGTGCCCCTTCCCAGAGGCAACCACTTTTGATTCTCTTGGCCCTTTCTTCTGGAGTATATATCTTGGCACTTCCAAATAATATGCCTAGATTATACTGCTTTGATTTGTGACTTTTAGACATTTTCTATCACCTGTTATGGTAGATAAGCATCCAACTCTCTTACACCATCTTCCCCTCTGTTCCTCTGTCACATACTCCCAAGACAATACACTTTTTGATTAAATCAACTTCTGTACTTCCATAACTTGTCTATGAAATACAATTCACAATTGAGCATTGTGGACTGTGGTTGTTTCTTTTCTTCTTGTTTTTCCTGAAATTAATTGTTGCCCCCCCACCCCCACTCCAGCCATTTACTTAATTTTCTTTGTATCTACCTTCTAATAGACACAGATCAACCAAAATGAGGTAATCTACCAGTCTCTTTTTTTCTCTTAAATAGAGCCTCCCCATCCCCACCTCAACCCTGTTCTGTCTGGGTTGAGTGCTCTCCATGCTGTTGTAGAGCCATCATCTTACGACATTCCTTTCACTATCAACCTTGGAATTTCCTGTTTTTCTTCTGAGTTGGATTCCTTATCTCTTGCTCTTGGTTTACTCTCTCGTTTTGGTGGAGAATATCCTCTAGTAGTCAAGACAAAAATGATCTTCCCTTTGTCTCCAGTGTTCTGAAACACCATAAATGTTCCTGGGCATGGGCCTATTCACCTATTATGCTGGGCCCTCAGTGGCCCTTTCAGGAAATCCGGAAACTCCCATCTTTCACTTCTGAGAAATGTGTTTGAATTATTTTATTGATGATTTCCTCCCCTTGGTTTTCTGTTCCCTCTTTCTGAAACTCTTGTTAATTAGACATTGGAAATCCTGCAATTGGTCCTCTAATGTCTTTATGTTTTCTTTTCTGTTGTTCCCTCTGTGTTTTACTCTCCTTTTTAGGAGAATACCTCCACTTTATTTTCTGATCCTTCTTTTCAGTTTCTCATTATTACCACAATGTTTATTAATTTCTAATACTTCTCTTTTTTGTAACCTGGATGTTCCTTTTCATAGTTTACTATTATTGTTTGAAGGGTATAACATTGTGTCTTATTTTACTGAGAGTATTAATGACACCTTTTTTTTTTTTTAATTTAAGAGAGAGAGAGAACATGCTTCTGGGGGAGGGGCAGAGGGAGAGAGAGAGAGAAATCTTTCAAGCAGAATCCCCAGTGAGTGTGGAGCCCAATGCAGGCACAATCCCAGAACCAGGAGATCATGACCTGAGCTGAAACCAAGAGTTGGACACTCAACCAACTGAGCCACCCAGGTGCCCGCTAATGACAATTTTTAATTTGTTTAATCCCTATCTGTTTCCTCCAAGTTGTTTTTATCTATTTGTTTTGTTATCTAGGTTTCTTGTTTTCAGCCTTCCTTAGATATCTGGTAATCCTTGGGTTAGAGTAGAAGATTAAAAAACTGATTGGAAACTCTGAGCTTATAGATGGGGCTTGTTGACTTTGAGCTTCACCTAGCATGAAGCACTGTTTATTGTAGGAAAACTGATTTAGTTTTTTCTGAAACTAAAAGATTTAGTTAATCTTTTTTTTTAAAAGATTTTATTTACTTATTTGAGAGAGAGCAAGAGTGAGAGAGATCACAGAGGGAAAGGGAAAAGCAGACTCCCTGCCGAGCAGAGAGCCCGACCCAGGGCTGGATCCCAGGACCCCGAGATCATGATCTGAGCAAAAGGCAGACATTTAACCAGCTGAGCCACCAGGGTGCCCATTTTCTGGCCTTTTTTCTTGGGGGTGGTCACATTCTCCAGAAAGAAACTTTTCTTTTCTCCTGTCAAGTTCACAAGGTTATGCTGCCAGTGTTCTGGTAGCCAATTGGGGAAATACAGCTGGGAGTCTCAGCATTTTATGGTCACTATATGCCCTAGTTTGTGGTTCTGTTCCCAAAACCAATGGCTGAGCCAGCTGACCTCCAACACAGAAATAATTTCTTCAAAGAATAAACCTACCATTTTCTAATGGTGTGGGGAAGAGCAGGGTGTAGACTCAGTGGTACAGAGCCAGGAGGCAATAGAAGCTCTAATTGCTTCTCAAACCGCCTTCACTCAGCCTTTCTTTGGTTTACTTTGCCTTAACCCTCAGGTTCTGAAGTATCTGGGACTGCCAGTTCCTGAGTGTTTTGAGGACTACTATAAATTTTGATGGTTTTCCATTTGTGCCATTGTTGGCTTAATGTTCTATGGTGTGCTAAATTGCTTCAGCCCCGACTACGTATGAGCTGCATTATTTATGAGGATTACATGTCTTCCTTTCTGTTTCTGTTTTCCTTCCCTCCCTCTCTCCCTCCCTCTCTTTCTTTTTCTGTTTTCACTCTTCTCTTTTTCTGGATATTGGCCTTTCTGGATTAATCTTATATTTAAAAAACAAAAACAACCAAACAAAACCCTTTTTCTCTTTTCCATTTCTTTCTCTTTTTCCTATTCTTTCTGGGAATTTGTTCATTATTTATTTAGCTTATAATTTATTATTTATTATTATTAGCTTATTATTTATTATCATCATCAGTTTTATTATTTAGCCCATTGAACTTTTCATCTTTGCTGTCATATTTAGAATTCCCAAGAGCTCTCTTTTTAAAAATAGTGTCTTGTCACATGAAAACATCTTCTTCTTCTTCTTTTTTTTCATTTGGGAAAATGAGAGTTCATTTTTAAAATTTTTTTAAAATTTAAATTAAATTAACTAACATATAATGTATTATTAGTTTCAGAGGTAGAGGTCAGTGATTCATCAGTCTTATATAATAACCCAGTGCTCATTACATCACATGCCCTCCTTAATGTCCATCACTCCATTACCCCATCCCCCCACCCCCTCCCCTCCAGCAACCCTCAGTTTGTTTCCTATGATTAAGAGCCTCTTATGGTTTGTCTCCCTCTCTGATTTCATCTTTTTTTATTTTTAACTCTCTTCTCCTATGATCCTCTGTTTTGTTTCTTAAATTCCACATATGAATGAGATCATATGATAATTGTCTTTCTCTGATTGACTTATTTCGCTTAGCATAATATCCTCTAGTTCCATCTATGTTGTTGTAAATGGCAAGATTTCACTTTTTTTGATGGTTGAGTAGTATTCCATTGTATATATATACACCATATCTTCTTTATCCATTGAGCTGTCGATGGACATCTGGGCTCTTTCCACAGTTTGGCTATTGTGGACATTGCTGCTATAAATATTGGGGTGCAGGTGCCCTTCAGATCACTCCATTTGTATCTTTGGGGTAAATCCCTAGTAGTGCAATTGCTGTGTCATAGGGTAGCTCTATTTTCAACCTTTTGAGGACCCTCCATACTGTTTTCCAGAGTGGCTGCACCAGCTTGCATTCCCACCAACAGTGTAAGAGGGTTCCCCTTTCTCCACATCCTCGCCAACATTTGTTGTTTCCTGACTTGTTCATTTTAGCCATTCTGACTGGTGTGAGGTGGCATCTCATTGTGGTTTTGATGTATTTCCCTGATGCCAAGTGATGTTGAGCACTTTTTCATGTGTCTGTTGGTCATTTGGATGTCTTCTTTGGAGAAATGTCTGTTCACGTCTTCTGCCCATTTCTTGATTGGATTATTTGTTCTTTGGGTGTTGAGTTTTATAAGTTTATAGATTTTAGATACTAGTCCTTTATCTGATAAGACATTTGCAAATATCTTCTCCCATTCTGTTGGTTGTCTTTTGGTTTTGTCGACTATTTCCTTTGCTGTGCAAAAGTTTTTTATCTTGATGAAGTCCTAATAGTTAATTTTTGCTTTTGTTTCTGTTGCCTTTGGCGATGTGTCTAGCAAGAAGTTGCTGCAGCCGAGGTCACAGAGGTTGCTGCCTCTGTTTTCCTCTAGGATTTTGAAGGATTCCTGTGTCACATTTAGATCTTTCATCCATTTTGAGTCTATTTTTGTGTATGGTGTAAGGAAATGGTCCAGTTTCATTCTTCTGCATTTGGCTGTCCAATTTCCCAAGACCATTTGTTGAAGAGACTGTCTTTTTTCCATTGGATATTCTTTCCTAATTTGTCAAAGATTAGTTGACCATAGAGTTGAGGGTCTATTTCTGGGTTCTCTATTCTGTTTCATTGATCTATGTGTCTGTTTTTGTGCCATGAATATATCTTTTTTTAGCTCTCTGAGGAAATTAATATTGGCTTAAAACATTTTTCTTCTAATTCTTATTTTTTAAATTTCTCCTGAGTTCTTCTTTGTGTTTGGTCTATTTCTTTCAAAAGAAGGGTGTGGCTTTTTTCAAATGTCTTGGTTACTTATTTGTAAGGGAGAGATACTAAAATGTGCATTGGAAGTTTGATGTAGGTGGGGCTTATTAGTTGGTGGGCTTTTCTGAAGAGATATCTGGAAGGGCTCTTGATTTTTCCATTGTTTTAAGACCTTAAATATCAGTATATGCAGAAAGTGGGGGCAGGCTTCTCCTGGAATATTCAGTTTCCCCAGAGAGGAGTTGTCTAATCTCTTGACTGGAGGACATAAACCTGCCTTGCAAGTATTCTGATAGCTCAGTCTCACAAAGGTTAGCAAAAGGGCTGATGTTGGTGGCTGTATACATGTCTCATTGTGAGACTTTTAGTTAATCTCCCTGTTGCCTGTTGGTATTTCACTCTACCCACACCTGAAACTGAACTCCCATACACAGACTCCCTTGGCTGCTTAGATTTTTTTCTCCTTAACAACTTTTTTGCAATGCCATTTTAACGCGTTTTGAGTGAATAAACGCAAACTTTTAATTCTTTAAGTGGACCTAGAAGCTCTGCCTGTATATTTATTCTTACCTCCTCTAGCCAAGTCACATCTTCTCCCTGAACTTGTATTATTGTTTGCAAGAAAACTTATTCTTCCAAGTCTTGTTTAATCTGAAAGAGCATCTTGGGATTTTGAATCTGCCCTTTAATAAAGTGAGAGTACTTAGGTGTGGGGGGAGGCTCCCACAGGATTCTGGAATATGGGTCAGTATACCAACTTCTACAGGATAGCTACGTGTGAGAGGAAGGAGACTGACCTATGGAATAAGTGTGCGTGCTGTGCGTGCACCGTGGATGTGCATGCTGAGCTCATACAGCACACACTCGTCTTTGGCATGGGGCCCCAGGCACTGCTTGTGCACCTCCGGGAAGCTGTGTTGATGCCCTTGTTTCATGCTTCACTCTGCATTTGCTCTTGCAGATTGCTCGTTGCCCCTTTGTCCTGGAGCAGGGATTCTTAAGAAAGCCTGGTGTTGCAGCTTTTACTTCTTAAAATCTTGCATACAACCGATGTTCTAATAAGAGTTCATAACCTCATTAATATAGACTAATCAAATAGTAGATATGAGAAGGTAAACTGGGCAAAATCCATTGCTATTATGTTGGAATGGGAATAGAATTTTATAAAAAAAATCTTAAAAACAGACAAACAAAAAGCTAAAAAACACAAATGGTTACCAAGCTCATTGGTATTTGGACATTTTAGAATTTAAGAAATGACTACATTGAGAGTCTTTCTTATGGAGTCACCAAGCAAGAGATACCCATAAAACAGTCCTTTGTTAGCCTACCTTAGATTTACACCATGATTTTGAATGTGATAAAACTACTTTTAAAAATTGTCCTCTAAATCACATTAAAGCATAAAGGAGGTTTTCACCAGTTCAGACTGGCCATTATCATCCTGTTAGTTCAAAATAATCCATATTATCAAGCAGATTCTAAGGTTTTCTTTTGAATAACCAGTGGATGCTTTAATGGAGCACGAGGAATTTGTTTTCTGCTCTCATCCAGAGCCCAGGAAGCTGGTTTGACGTCAGGGCCAAGCTGGGGTATTGCGGGGTGGGGTGGGAATAGTGCTCTGGTGAGAGTTGGCATGGAGTCCTCAGCTCTCTGTCCCGCCTCTTTCGTGTGTCCATTCGTCTCCATCTACAGGGCAGGGGGAAAGGAAATGCCAATTTGTCCTGGCCTTGGGTGTATTAAAAACATCTGCTGAGAGAATGGTTTTCAACTGGGAGTAGAACACTGGTGACCCGAAGTTGTGTAGGTGGGATGTGGAGTTTTTATAACAGTTCCTAAGAAACCAGTGTAGTTTCACCCCCCGTGATTATCTGCAAGCATGTTATGCCTTGTTATTAACTTTGTAAATGTTCAATGGATTTTTTTTGTGGCAATGACAATTACAGAATTCATTTTCAGTGTTTAACTTATCTGTGTTGTGGTTTAGACTTAAGGTAGTGTAAAAATCCTCAATTGTTGTATTGCAAAATTCAACTACCGTGACATCATCATTTGCTAATATGTTTTCTAGACAGAGGAATAAAATTTACTTCCAGTACTAACATTGCAATTATAAATGTCCTTAAAACCTTTACCTTTTAGGTAAAAGGTAAGAATAACATCAGAATGCCTGTTAATATGTAATTTCCCTCTTAGAAGAAATGAGCCTTTAATTTAATCCTGATGAGACGGAGTTCCTTTATGGTGGGATGTAAAATGCAAAAAAAATGAGCCCCACTTATAAGCAACTGAGGAAAATGAGCTGGGATTTGGGGCAGCTCCGCTTTCAGAGGTTTCTCACTTGTGGATGTCTTCAGTTTGGCTGAAGAGCAGAAAGTAAAAGCATCAAGGATCCTACAGCACATAAAATGCTGTGCTTATTTATTTTTCTTTCCACTTATGGTAAATCTCAAATATACACAAAAGTAGAGAGGCTCTACCCACCACTGCAAAAATTTATTTTCCGTGTAACGCCATCAACCTGATATGGGAAGACACAAAGTGGCCGATGTGAGGAGTACTTACAAGCGTGGTGCAACTTAAAAACATGGCAAGAACGTACTTCCCAGTGTGCCCAGCTTTACTCCTCCAGTGAATATCAGTATCATGTAAATACCATTTGTTCACAACAAAACGCTTTCTGAACTTTTAACAAGTGACATTTTTCGTGGGACTCACACTGATTTGATAGAGCTCAGGGCAGGCTCATACGTAGAGCCAGATCTGGGCATCTGACCTCACCATCCACTGTCTAAGTCAGGTGAAAATGGAGTCAATACTAGTAGACACAGCAGGGGAGGCAAGTGCTAAAAGAGCACCATCGCAAGTCCACAGGGGCCCTGGGAAAGCTCGCAGATGAGGGTCACGCTTGATTCATGGGCTTTAAAAATGCCAGTGACCTGCAGTACCCCAGGGCAGGTAGGGGTGCAACTGGAAACTGCACCCCACCCCCCAAATTCCCACTCACCTTTCAGGCTGCAGGTCAGTGCTCCCGGGAGCAAATGCCCCACATTCCTTTTTCAGAGGAATGCCGCTGTTTAATTTACCACAGGGAAAGCCCTAAAACCCCCCAGGGCCTTCCAAAAATAGATGGGATTAGTCAGTAGTGACATTTACAGGGTTTTTTTTCCCCCCCTTCCGCCCCCCCTTCTCAGGAATGACAAAAGTTTTTTTTTTTCCTTTCTGCTTAGTAAACTTATCTCCCTTGAGGATTTTCACCTTAAGAAAGACACGGTTAAATTCTATACTGGATTTACTGGGTTTTATTGCAAAATTTAAAAAAAAAAAAAAATCGAAATTGCTATAGCCAATATGGGGAGGTGTTTCAATTATGTTGATAATGGAAGCTATCCTTTGGAAAAACTGGGGGTGAATTAGTGAAGAGATGAGAGGAGAGAATCCCCTGAAGTAGCAGAAGTCTGAAATTTCTCAGCCCTCCATTTGGATAATGACTGCTTTCCGCACAATTGGAACCGAGGAAATGTTTAGATAGATACTGCAAAATTCTTTTCCAACCACAGTGGCAGGTGTCCGGGACTCACGCCTGCTTTGCAGACTAATGAAATGTAACCATATGTGTCCTTCAACAAAGAGGTGCTAATTTCTTTCTAAAAAGAACCCCAATCAGAGGTAGAGTGCCGGTAACCAAGGGTAAAGCCAGCTGCCCAATTCATTGGTCCTTTAGTTCACTCATTCATTCCCTCATTCCTTCATTCAGCCGTTGATTTCTTTCTTCTTTCCAGCTAAAGGGCCTTTGGTCTTGTGAATGCTCCTGGTAGAGTTACCTCCCACTCTTCCTTCAGGTCTCAGCCAGATTTCACTTACTTAGGGAAGCTTCCCCTGGCCCCTCACCTCCACCTAATAGGGGTATCATGTTCTTACTGAACTACTCTCTCTGGTATATAATAGACACTCAGTAAGTATTTGTTGAATGAATGAACAAGTTAATCCATTCATCCATGCATTCCTTCCTTTGTCTCTTCACTAAGCAAGAATTTCCTAAGCAACAGCTGTGTGAGAACCCTGGCCAGGTGGGCCAGGATGGGAGGAGAGCAACCTTTCATATCTGAGAACAAAAACAAGTCACGACCCACTTTCTTTAAAACCAGAGAGATCTGAGAGTGAGATGGATTTCAGCCTGGAATAGGGGTGGAAGTTTACGGAATTAACCAGAAGGGTCAGAGAGATAGGAAACAGTGGTAACTAAGTTTACACTTGTGCCAAGCTCATGTTGACTCTTAGAAGAAACATCATTTTCCTAGTAAGGAAGCTGTGGCCTAGAGAGATTAACCGACTTACTTTGAAGTCACGGAACTGGTGCACTCGGTTCTCTGAGATTTTTTAAACTGATTAAAAGTCGTTGTGGATTGAACTATAGGAATCTGCAGTATGTTTTGGTGCCTTGGATTTGAAGGGAGACGAATTATTTCCAGAGAAGTGAAAGGATGCAGAGTGTCGATCCTAGAGGAAACATCCGGAGGAGAAAAGGAACGGTTCAGAGTTTCAGGGCTTTTCTACCCTGAGGTGGTGGTGGCAGAGGGGAGCACCGGCAACCCCGCCAGGAGAGCATTCTGGGAGGGGGCTCTTTCTTCAGTAGTTGATTCAATCACCATAGAGTTTTTCCCAAAAAGTAAATTTTTCTCATGGCAGCATAGAAACTTTTGGGTGGTTCCACTTGCCGGACACTTGTTCTATTGAACTCAGCTATTCCATTTAATAGATCATCAGTTGTGTATTTTTGAAAGAACTGCACCTCATTTGCAGAGTTTGGGCGGGTACAAAGCCCCTTCACTTACAGCAGCTTGCTTGGTCCTCTGACATTCCTGTGAAGAAATTAAGACTAGAGACCTTGTGGTTTGCCCAAGATTCACATGGCCGGTTAGTGGAGGAACAAGGGCTTGAACCCAGGTCTCTGAATCAGGTCCTATACTCCGTAGTATGGGAGGTTTGTGGAGGTTGAGGATGGCGGAGACAACTCACATGAAAGAGTTTCTTCCGCAGGCTGGAGACAGAGAGTAAAGTGTAACAAGAGCTTTGAAAGCACTCAGATTTCTTCTTTTTTTTTTTTTAAAGATTTATTTATTTGAGAGAGAGAGAGGGCACATGAGTGGAGGGAGGGGCAGAGAGAGAGGGAAAGAGAAAGAGGGAAAGAAGCAGACTCCCCATTGAGCGGGGAGCCCAACACAGGGCTCAATCTCAGGACCTGAGCCAAAATCAAGAGCGACACTTAACTGCCTGAGCCACCCAGGTGCCCCTAGGATTTCATTCTTAATACTTCTCAGAGGTGTGCTTTACTCAACTGGAGCTTTTCTTCCTACCACGTGCCATAGCAGAAGGTGACAGAGGTGAGCAGCAACTTTTAAGGATAATGATTGTTAGCAGACCATTATACAGCATTCACTATGTGGCCAACATCGAGTGCTTCATATATATTAGTTCATTTAATCTCACAATAAGTCTGTGAGATAGATACTATAATTGTCCCCAGTTTACAGATGTGGAAACTGAGGCACAGAGAGATAAAATTAATTAAAGTCTCACAGCAAGTTTATTGTCTGAGGCCTGTCTTCTTAATCACCACACTTTTTTTTTAACCTACTGACTTTTTACCTATAAGATTAGTGAGCCATGTGAGTACATAGGAAAGGCCTCAATATTGCATTCTCAAAAATATTCTTAAAACTCTGGGTTTCAAAAAAATTACTTTTCTTTGTAAAGTTTCTAGAAAGTTACACTTCCTGAATAGGTGGTTCATATGCACAGTACAACACTGGCAACCACCAAAGGGTGTGTAAAAAAGTCAGTCTCCCTCCACCCTGTCCCCCAGCTGCTCTGTTCCCCTCTCCAGAGGCATCTGCTAACAGTTTCTGGTACTGAAAATGATGTTTGGAGATTTACTTTCTCACTTGTGCTTAAAGGAGAAAGAAATGCTGTAGAAGGCCCCCCAGCTCTGGCCTCAGTTGGATCCTCTTGTCCTGACAAGGCACATGTGGGCTGTCTGGCAAACTGGTAGGGCAGCCAGCCAGAAGTCAGAGGGCGGGTGGAGTGAGGAACTGTGCAGGAGAGAGGAGTGCCTAAGGGAGAAGGAGCTTGGCTGCACATCAAAGCTTTTAGGATTTGTTGGGGGAAAGGGAGATTCTGAAGAAATGGTGATTTCCTCTAATCCCATGGCAGACCCCCATGGAGTCATTTCTGAGTCCTTTGATTTGGAGAGAACCCAGTGGGCTGAGGTAGAGCCTGCAAGGGCTGTCTCTTTTAATGTTCTGGTAGACATTGAGCCCTGCTTGAAGACCCCTCCATCACAGCAGCCATGTTAAGGGGAGAGCCTCCTTCCTCAGCTCACCCCGGGTTCTGGACAGTGTTGGTACCTCTGAGTTTCCTGGGAGTGGTGATGGAGGGCCAATGAGGCAGTAGAGCTTTGAGGGAGGTGGTGGGCTTCACAGTTCAACCTCTCCAGGGAACTCCAGAACTCCAGAACAAGAGACAGACAAAATGGCAGGCTTGACTCACAAACTGGTGACCGTATATAAAAAACACATATGGGATAAAAATGTTTGCTGATTCTCTGCACAGGACATTCTCTTGTCTTGATTCTTTGTTCTGGCTGTTCTCTTTGCCTGGATTGGCCCTTTTTCTTCTCTTTTCCTGTCCAGTTCCTGCTTATCCTTTAAGACATAGGCAGCTCCTTCCCTACACCCCTACCCTGCCCCCAGCCCCTGGCCCTGTATATTTGTCACCGCCTGACTTGTATTACAGTCATCTGCTAATGGGTCAATCTAAGACCAGGCACTTCTGTTTAGGGGTAGTTTAGATCAGTTTTGTAGTTCCAGTGCATGGCTTTCAATAAATATATAGACTAAGTGTAGAGTTCCTGCAGGATGTTCTGCACTACACCTAAGGTACTTAAGGCATCTTTGCAAAAGATCTGTCAGGAATAATTGGGGCCATCTAATGATCTACTTTTTGCTAGCTTGGCAGACTAGTAAATCTGCCTTTTTTTTTTTTTTTTTTTTAAAGATTTTATTTATTTTACGGGCGCCTGGGTGGCTCAGTTGGTTGAGTGACTGCCTTCGGCTCAGGTCATGATCCCGGAGTCCCTGGATCGAGTCCCGCATCGGGCTCCCTGCTCGGCAGGGAGTCTGTTTTGCCCTCTGACCCTTCCCCCTCTCATGTGCTCTCTCTCTCTCATTCTCTCTCTCTCAAATAAATAAATTAAAAAAATTAAAAAAAAAGATTTTATTTATTTTATATTTATTTGGGAGAGAGAGAGAGAGCAAGCATGAGCTGGGTAAGGGGAAGAGGGAGAAGCAGGCCCTCCCTGCCGAACAGGGAGCCCAATGTGGGACTCGATCCCAGGACCCTGGGATCATGACCTGAGCTGAAGGCAGACACTTAACTGACTAGCCACCCAGGCGCCCCGAAAATCTGCCTTTTGGTAGAAAGTGGGGCTAAAACTCTAGGTGATTTTGCTTTCAGTGAGCATATCTGGAACAGACTGCACTGGAAAATGAGCTTCATTAACACGTCAGCATAACCATTTAATTATCTTAGATATCCATCAAAGTACTGGCTGTATTACTCAAGTTTAGATCATTGAAGAAAAATAAAAACAATTGAGAAATCTCATCCTGTTTCTGTGAGGGAAATGTTCTATAAGAGCATGTTGAGGTAGCCTGAAGAAAGACTCCATATTATTGTTATGTTTTTTCCCCTCACTCTCTTTTTCTTTTTCCCCAATATCTTTCTCCATTCCAGACATGGTGCTTTAAATAATTGGACTTGGGTCAAGGTTGGAATATAGAATACAAGCCAATGTTGGGGAAGAGATAAGTAAATGCCTAATTGTGTCTAAGTGACAGAGGGGAAATAGAACATAACTGGTACACTTTTGGCACGTAACCCTTTCTGTCTCTTCAGAAGATTGTCAGGGAAATAGAAAAAAAAAGTCTGAATTCTCTGAGTAGGTTCTGCTTTGTATAGTTTCAACCAAATGAACTAAACGTGTGCTTGGAGATTGCAAGTCTACAGGTAATGGTGCGAGCTGAAGGTTTTACACTGTGTAAAAATTGTAGTTTTCCCCTTTGGAAGTCAAGAAGACAGGAACGGGAGGGGTGGGTGGGGGAATCAATGTGTAGGTCAAAAATTTGAATTTTAAGCATAATCTTCTTAGTCATCACTTTCATTTCTGTCTTCTAGGGAAATCTGACACAGCTAGAAAGCAATGGAAAACACTAAGGGTTGCATCAGATGTTGAAGAGGAACCGATCGTACCATGGAGATAAAAATGATCTCTGTAAGGAAGATTTTAAAAATCTGGTTATTTAAAGATAGCAGCCTTTTCGAGGAAAACTAATAAGGGTTCCTGAGGCCAATTTACCCTTGCTAGCAATGTTGGCCCCATGTTAGAATGAGGAATGGATGTGTCCTGATGCTATTCCTCTTCATAGATTTGCAAGAGTGGGCTGTAAATAAATTTTCATCCCTTTTCATGGTTTTTTCCTGTAGAGAGCATGCTAGATTCACTCTGTGGAAAAATGTCTACAATAGATTTAATATGGTTATGATTTTGCCTTAATTCTGTTAGGTAAGTGGTTTCCTTTTATTCTTTCTTAACTGTGTATCTAAAATTAGCTTACAGCCTTACCGGCACCATATGTGACCCAGGGGAGAGTTAGAAAGGAAGTAAAAGATGTGGTCTCAGAGGGCCCATGGGGGAGAAACAACACAATAATGATAATTAACATTTGTACAACACTTGAAAATGTAAAATGACTTCCCATTACTTTACCTCATTAATTCTCTCCACAAACATGTTGTGTAGGTTTTATAATCTCTATTTGACAAATGAGGACAGTGAAGCTTGAAGTAGGTGGGACTTCCCCAGGATCACATTCCAGTAAAAGGCAGAGTCTTAGAAATAGTGTTCTGACTCTAAAACTATATCAGATTCCATTGAAAACTGGCAATTTTAGTCCAATATCTGTATAAGTGTGTGCTGATAAGACTTCACGAATGATCGTGGTGGAATGGGGTTCCCCTGGGATGCTATCTTGGGAAAGGGTGCAGTGCACATGGACAATTGAAGCAATCAAAGGAGACCCAGCTGTGGGGAGAAAGGTGAAAAATGACATGGGAGGAGAACAAGGGCAGGAATGAGCTGAACATGTGGATCAGGGGAAGGAGACAGACCTTCCCAGGCAGAGGAACTGTGGTTGGGAATAACAAGACAAATCTAGGAGATACTGGGGATATGAATATAAGGGGTAGGGGAAAAAGAACACCTGGAATTTTCTTTCAATTGCTTCAAGGAGCCCACAACAGAAGTTGCTGTGAGCACTCCTAAGAACATGTTCTGCTCTGGTGCCTCAATGAGTAGAAAAGGGGGTTGCCAAGTGAGTTATATATAGAAGTTGTGCAAGGGAAGTTCTTATGCAAAATGACTAAACATGCTTCATTGCCCTGCCTGGTTACTTATAAATGTTGTGTATGTGCAGAAGTTGGTGGTAGTCCGGACATTGTCTACGAGATTTCTCAGAGAGTAAAATGAGAATAAAGTTGTTCTAAAAGACAAAGGGCCTCTAGGTTACCTGCAGATGCTGACAAGCTATTTCTCTGTTACAGTGAAGGCAGTTTTAGCCACATTCACATCAAGCATTTCCTATATCTAGCACTAACACCTTAGAACTTGGGGAGACTGGGGGACAGAGCCTTACTCAAAGGAGGAACTGACAGCTTGGGGGTGGGGAGGGAAGAGAGACCTGATGCAGATTTGAATGATCTCTATAGTTATGTAACTTTTCTAGCCACAAATCACTTATTAAACCACTGAATTCATAGGACAAAGATGACTGTACATTTGGGTCGCTCCAGTTACCTTGAGATCTGGAACCCACGGGGCTGGGGGTGGCATTTGGTCAGGTCGGGAAAGACAGCATCCCAAGCACAAGAGAGAGCTCCAAATTCTTGGGAGTCGGTGCCTGACTGGCTGCACCCAGAGTCTCTTCCAGGGGCATATTTGCCTAATTATAGCACAGGGTTTAGAGTTTGCTTATCCATTTTGATTAAGAGTGTAGGCTCTAGAACTGGGGAGTGTACAAGTTTACACTCAAGATCTTAGGGCTTGAGTTTCCTTTGTAAAAGAAGGCTAAGAGTAAAACCTATCAAGCTGTGGTAAGGAGCATGCATGTGTTGCAATTGTGTTCCTCGTGACACAGAATGTGAGATGGAGGTTGGCAGGCAGAAAGGGGATTAGGGAGTCCTCTTGGGATCAATACTTTGGGGAAGTGAAGATGGCATTCCTGGAGAGAGAGAAGGTGAACTGTGTGTGCTGCAGTTGTGAGAAAAGCCCTACTCCCATGAGTGGCTGTGTAGCCGCAGTAACCCTCCAGAATTATCCTAAACAAAGGGGGTCAGTCAGACATTCCCGCAGTGCCCAGTCACTGGATGTGAGCTGGCCCCAGGAGGGGGGTGTGTGATCTCGGACAAAGAAACTCTTCAGCAGAGGGCAATGCCTCAAGAGGGATTCAGGTGATAGCTGTTAGCTGCCAGCACTCCAGCAGGTGAAGGGACTGAATGCTAAGCCCTGAGGAGGTGGTAAATCTGAGCCCAGATTTTCAATGTCATCCTGTGTCCTATGTCCAACAGTCTTCAAATTGTTTAGGATTTCCCTTTTCCCAGGTGTACAACTTCCTGAATAAATGACCATAGATCCCTTTAGGGAGGGATTGAGCTGATTATTAGTATATATACTTACCATGGTGTGATAGGGTCCTCCTTCCTGGGGACTTTGCTTCTCTTTCAGTCAATAGGTTCCAAGTCAAATACTGGCTCAGATCCAGAAATTGGGCTAGAGATCATGACTTTTCATTGGATTACCCCTAGTCTCTTGATCACCCATCCTTGATTTCTTTTGTTTGTATAGATTGAACATTACCTTATTGGCTTGCCCTAGAAATTCTGTATTCTATTAACCATCTCCATGAATTATGGCGATTATGACCAACTTGCTTCTAGTGATTAAGGGTGGCTACCTGGCCTCTTTTTGGGATGCTGCCATTACCATTGCTATCAATGAGTCTGATTCTGTAATAACATCTACTACCATCAGGCTGGCCCTACAGAGGATGTTCACTGTTGAAACTTCTCATTGATGTTAGTGCCCCTCTACTAGGGTATTCCTTGTCACTTTGGTTAAAAGAGCATCTTCTGGGGCTCCCATGAAACAAAGTTTGCTGGTGCATTTTCTCACCTTTTTTAGTGTATCCACTTGAGCATGCCTAGTACTATGAGCCCTTTGGCCCCTTCTTCCACTGTTTGCTATGGCAGTTCTGGCATTTCTACTTCACTGCTTTTGCCAAATATCCAAGATCCATCCTAGATATGTCTTAGCACTGTCTCCTGAGGTATTAAATCCTCTTCACAAATAGAGTATCACAGTTCCTGCTGGCATGTGCTGGCCAGATCCTGTAGTTTATTTGGGAGGTGTGTGTGTGTGTGTGTGTGTGTGTGTGTGTGTATTTTTTGTTTTCCTTAAAAGACTCAGAACTTCCTCTATTGGCTTATGTTGTGATTTAACCCTAGTTATTGGTCTGATGACTAAGATGGGAGGTGGGAGTAAATCCTGAGGTCCTGTATTAGTTATCCATGCTGTGTAACAAATTACCTCAAAACCTAGCAGCTTAAAACAACAAAATTTATTATTTCACAATTTCTGTGGATGAAGAATTTGGGTGTGGCTTAGCTCTGTGTTTCTGGCTCAAGGTCACTTGTGAGATTACAGTCAAGATGCTGCCTGGGGCTGTAGTCATTTGAAGTCTTGTCTGGAACATCTGCTTCCAAGATGGCTTATAACATGGCCGTTGGCAGGACGTCTTAGTGGCTTGCTGGCAATTGGTTTTAGTTACTTGCCTTGTGGATCTTTCCATAATGCTGCTTGAGTATCCTTACAACATAGCAGCTGGCTTCCCCCAGAGTGGGTGACCACCTCCCCCACAAACCGCCCCCCCCCAAAAAAAAACAAGAGGGAAGCCACATGTCTTTTATGAGCTAGCCTCAGTAGTTATACTTGGGCACTTCTGCAATATTCTGTTGGTTTAAAAAGTCAGTTCCATTCAGAGCAAAAGGAGGCTATAGCAGAGTGGCTGTATCAGGAAACAGGGACCACCGGGGCCATCTTTGGGGCTGTCTACCACAGAGCAGTATGTGTTGTTTTGCAAGAAGAAGTTCTACATTGTCTTCAGGCAAGGGTTGAAGGCTAGCCCTTGGCAGAAGGAGTGAACCAATTCTGCAGACCCAAAGTGTTTAGGGAAATCTGGGGATTTGAGATTTTTGGTGCATCAAACGAGATGTTCCCATCCCAAGTCTCCAGGGTTCACCCTTTCCTAATCGGGAACCAGATTCTGATGTGGAATACCTTCTAGGTTGACAATTCCATCTCCTCTGGGGCTCTGCTATTCTTATAATTAAGTCCTGAGTCTGATACTCAGTTTTCTCTGCCTTCTGGCTACAGGATATGAGATTTTCTTTATATGCTTCCACGGAAGCCTTCTGGTATTAACATTTAACTTTAATTAGTAATTAATCACACTCAGTCTTTCATTGTTTTTCTGCAATGCATCTCTTCTCCCTGCAATAGCCATCCAATTCCATAGTCCTTAAATTATTATCTACCCCATCTCCCAAATGCTTGACACATTACACCTGCCAGTGCATTCCCTACCACTGTTTCCTACCCTACTTCACCCTAGAAAAGTTTTTACATTTCACTGCTAATGTATATCGGGGTCTAACAGTGCTTCACCTTATCACTGTGGACAAAGTCCTTGCTGTAGTCTATTTTAATGTCTGCTTTTCCAGACATCTCCTGCACCAGCTGTTGCCATAGAGGTTCACTAAGAAAGAAGCTCTCAGATTTGTATGCTAAGAGGTAATTAGGAAGGAAATAAGATGGGATAGAAAGAGAAGCTGAGCTGCAATGCAGTTACAAAAAAGGCCTTAGTCAATCCTATGGGCTTCTCTGGATGTGGGATGACACTTGCAGAGTTTACCCGAATTGATACCTCTGCATTTAACAGTCATTGGGTAGGGGATGCTTCCTGGAAAGGATGAGAATTCAGACAAGGCAGCTGTCTTTAGCTGAGGGTAATTCCCTCAGAGAGACATCAGCCTAGAACTCTGAGGCACCCGTAGTCCCAGCATCTGGGGGAATGCGTGCCTTAATTCTGAATGGAGTGACGGGTCTGGGTGGCACAACACAGCATCAGGCCTGAAATTAGGGTGAGGCACGTAAGGACCCTAGGCACAAAATTTAAGGAGGCACTCACTCTCAAGTGCCAACCTGCATGTGCACCACCCTGAGAGTGAGTGCCTCCTGAAATTCTGTGCCTTGCTTGCCTCACCCTAGTCCTGTCCCTGCACAGCATTC
This sequence comes from Phoca vitulina, assembly GCF_004348235.1. Lineage (NCBI taxonomy): Eukaryota > Metazoa > Chordata > Mammalia > Carnivora > Phocidae > Phoca > Phoca vitulina. The sequence goes on from NW_022589707.1 coordinate 45,302,112, forward strand.
CCAATTGTGTGTAATACACTTAACCCAGAGCCTGGCATATGGTGAGCACTCAGAAATTGTTATTAAGTTGTCATTACTGCTCTTATTATTATCTCACATTTCAGCACAACTGGGTTGTCCACATAGCTTGAACAGGACAAGTGACTGAGTGAAGCGACTTTCTAATCCTGATTCTACCTTTGTTTGATAAAACAGGTGTCTTCTTTTTAAACTGAAAATGCCTTTCTAGAAGTTGGAGCTATGGTAGACATGATTGGTTGTATACCCATAGCTCTTGCTAAAAGAACTCCAAAATTTTTGGTATCAGATAGTTGGATGCATCAGGGGAAACTGAAGCCCCTTTTCAGTCCTGGGAGTGAATCCTAACTGGCCTAAGCCAATCATGGTGGTCCTATTCCTCTTGCCTGTGATTGACTTAAACCTGGGTGCATGAGATGATTCTGGCCAATGAGATAAGGGGAAGTCTGCTGCAGGCTTCTGAGAAATATTTTCCTCCTTGATGAAAATAAACTCTCTTGAGGAACTATCCTGGGGATGTTGCCAATACTTGCCTCCTAGGATGCAAATATCTTAGGCTCATGAGGGGAGCAACCATCTTGGGATCATGAGGGTAGCCAGCTAACAGGTTTTATTAGTAAGGGTTTTCTAGAGAAACAGATGAATAGGATATACATATAGGAAGAGATTTGTTATAAGGAGCTGGCTCATGCAATTATGGAGGCTGAGAAGTCCCATAATCTGCTCTCTGTAAACTGGAGACCCAGGGAAGCCAGTGGTATAATTCCATGTAAATCCAAAGACCTCAGAACCAGGGGAACCAATGATACAGCTTCCAGTTCATGTTTCAAGGTCTGACAACAAGGAGTGCTGAGAGCAGGAAAATGTCCCAGCTCACGCAGTCAGGAAGAAATGGTCAAATTCTTCCTCCACCTCTTTGTTTTATTCAGGCCCTCAATGTATTGGTTGACACCCCCCCCCCCACCACATTGGAGAGGGCAAACTGCTTTCCTGAGTTCATTTATTCAAATGCTAATTTCATCAAGAAATACCCTTTCAGACATACCCAGAAATGATGTTTAGCCAAATATCCACGCACCCTGTGATCCAAGCAAGTTGGCACATAAAATTAACCAGCATAAGTCCCCCCACTTTATCAAGTTGGCACCTACATGCATCTCCTTAAACGATATTTAATATCCAAATAAAGACAATAACGAGGTCATAATTTTGTGTAACATTATATAACTATCCTGCATACAACTGAAAATGCACTAACCTCTTCCCCAGAAGAGGAGGTAAAGTCCTTGAATGGTGTTTACTCTTTTTGAAATCCTACAACTTAACTACTATGATGTAAAATTAGCAATATTTAAATACTGCTATGAAGTCAATATATCTTATTTTATATAAGAGAGTAAGAGAGGAAAGAAAACAAAGATACATACACACACAAAAAATGTATTCATGGCATAATGGAGGAAATACTCATGACAATTACAGTCTTTGTTTCTATAACTGGTCATGTGGTCATAGCTGGTATTTATAACTACCTTCTTTCTCTACTCATTCTGCATTCCCTTTACCTTCAGCAAGCACCTCAGCTGATCATGGTTCTTTACCTAGTGAAGTGACCCAAACCTTTATTCCTAAAGAGTCTGGGCCATTAGTAGTTCTGGTTGGATTGGATTGTAGTTTTTCATTGACCTTAATCACTGGACTAGGTAATACTAAGAGATGCCCTAAGGGATCTCCTGTATCCCAGATATACTCTTCCTTATTTCCATGGTGGAGTAGCAGTCCAGTTTCCCCAGCCAATATAGTTAACTCCTTATCTGCCCATTGATTTCAAAGCGTGGGGAGTCCAAATTGGCTGGATGGCACTTCTAGATCAATGAAATCACTGCTGTGTCTCTTGTTGGAAATGTCCCTCTCTGTGGAACTAAGATCTCTAGGCTGGTAGAACATATGGTTGTGGGAACAGAAAACAAAAATTTTGCTAGTGGGTCACTAGGGGTAATAGTAAGCAGTGCTATTCTTAGTATATGTGCTGCCGAAGCAAGCACAGCAGTGCTATTCTTATTTCCACACCTTGATTCCTGGATCCATGAACCCTGGCTATGTGAGAAATAGCAGCATATATTGACTGAGAGCATATATAGCCTTCTGGGGAACTTTGCTTCAGCCCTGTAAGGTATTGCCACCAAGCTGGCACTGTAACTGAGTCTTCAAAAGGCAATTCTAATGTTCTATGAAGCCAGCTGCTTCAGGATGATGGGGAACATGGTAAGATGAGTGAATTCCATGAGCATGGACCCACTGTCCAATTCCTTTTATTGTGAAATGATTTCCTTGATCAGAAACAGTGCTTTGTTTCTGAACAGAAACAGATGATTGATAAAGCATTCTGGAAGTCCGTGGATGGTAGTTTGGGGAGAAGCATTGCATGCAGGGAAGGCAAATCTGTATCCAGAGTGTCTGTTCTAGTAAGACCAAAATACTGTCCCTTCCATGATATAATCAACCTGCCACAGGGTAGCTGGCTGCTCACCTCAGGGAATGGTGCCATATAGGGGGCTCAGTGTTGGTCTCTGTGGCTAACAGATTAGGCATTCAGTGGCGGATTTAGCCAGGTCAGCCTTGGTGAGTGGAAGTCCATGTTGCTGAGCCCATGCATAACCTCCATCCCTGCCACTATGGCCCATCCCACAATGACAGTGGTGACTGGGGAAAGAGACTTACTGGTGTTCACAGAGTAGTTCATTCTCTCCATTCAATTATTAAAATCTTCCTCTGCTGAGGTCACCCTTTGGTAAGTATTTACATGGGGCACAAAGATCTTCTTCTGCCCGTTCAGAGAGGTCTATCCACATACTTCTTCCACAAATTTCTTTGTCACCAATGATCTAATCTTATTCCTTCTAAGTCTCTAGCCATCCAGCCAAACCATGGGCCATGATCCATGAATCAGTATATAATCACATATCTGGTCATTTCTCCTTCCAAGCAAAGTGAACTAGGTGCACTGCCCAAAGTTCTGCCCCCCTAGGAGGATTTCCCTTCACCACTGACCTTCAGGGATGTCCCAGAAAGAGGTTGTCGTGCTGCAATTGTCCACTTTCAAGTCATGCCAATATATCATGTAGAACTATCTATAAACCAGGCCTGAATCTCATATCCTCTGTCAACTGATCATAGGAAACTTCCCATGAGGCCATGCAGATTGGGAGAGAGAAGGTAATGTGGCAGGAATGGGGATGGTTGGCATTTGGGCTACTTCTTCACGTAACTTACTTATGCCTTCAGGGCCTGCTTGGGCCTGATCACATATACACCACTTCTATTTGATAATGGCACACCCAACTTTATGACTTGCTCAGTCAGATAATAGCCAGTTCATGATGGGAAGCTCAGGTTGCTTGGTAACTCAGTGGTCCATGGTTAAGCATTCAATCTCTACTAAGGCCCAGTAGCTGGCCAAGAGCTGTTTCTAAAAAGGAGAGAAGTTATCTGTGGAGGGCTGTAGGATTTTCTTCCAAAGTCCTAAGAATCATCACTGCAATTCACAGGGGCCTGCCAACAGCTCACAACAGCATCCTGACCTGCCACGGACACTTCAAGCCCCATTGGATCTGCCGGATCATGTGGCCCAAGTGGCAGAGCCGCCTGCACAGCAGCCTGGACCTGCTGCAGAGCCTTCTCTTGTTTTGGGACCCACTCAGAACTAGAAGCTTTTCAGGTCACTCAGTAAGTGGGTCATAGTAACACACCCACATGAAGAATGTGTTGACTCCAAGATCCAAAGAAGCCCACTAGGCATTATGCCTCTTTCTTGGTTGTAGGAGGGGCCAGATGTAACAACTAACCCTTCACATTAGAAGGGGTATTTCAACACGCCCCATACCACTGGATCCTTACAAGTTTCACTGAGGTAGAAGGCCCCTGAATATTAGATTTATTTCCCACCTTCTGGTATGCAAATATGTTACCAGTAGGTCTAGAGTAGTTGCTACTTCTTGCTCACTAGGTCCAATCAGCACAATGCCATCAATATAATGGAGCAGTGTGATATCTTGTAGAAGGGAAAGGTGATCAGGATCCCTGTGAACTAAATTATGATATAGTGCTGGATATAGCTCTGAGGTAGGACAGTGAAGGTATAATCTTGGCCTTTCCAGTTAAAAGCAAACTGCTTCTGGCAGGCATTATGGACAGGGATAGAGAAAAAGGCATTTGCCAGATCAATAGCTACAAGCCAAGTACCAGGGCATGTGTTAAATTTGCTCAAGCAATGAAACCACATCTGTACAACAACTATAGTTCAAGTCACCACCTGGTTAAGTTTACATTAATCCACTGTCATTCTCCAAGATCTATCTGTCTTCTGCACAGACCAAATAGGAGAGTTGAATTGGGATGTGGTGGGAATCACCACCCCTGCATCCTTCAAGTCCTTGACGGTGGCACTAGTTTTTACAATGCCTTTAGGAATGCAGTATTGCTTTTGATTTACTATTTTACTATTTTTCTTAAGTAGAGTCAGTTTTAGTGGCTTCCACTTGACCTTTCCCACCATAGTAGCCCTCGCTCCACAGGTCAGGGAACCAATGTGGGGATTCTGCCAGCTGCTGAGTATATCTACTTCAATTTTGGAATCTGGAACTGGAGAAAAAAAATCACAGGATGGGTTCAGGGACACACTGGGCCCACTGTGAGAGGGACCTGTGCTAAAACTCCATCAATCACCTGATCTCCATAAGCTCCTACTTTGACTCGTGGGCCATGTCACCTTTTGGGTCTCCTAGGATTAATGTCAATTTGGAGGGTGTTCCTGAAAGGTCTGATGATTTTCTTTTCTCCAATGCACGCATACCCTGGAGGTCCCTCTGGGGAAGGCTGGGAGAAAGATTAGCAGTATCAGTTTTTGGTAGTATGCCAAGGTCCTTCCTCAAGGGCAATGAAGACTTTCCTTCACTGGAGGGGTTCTAGGTCTAGAAACAAATCTGGGAATTGATTGAGGGACCATGACCCTCTGTTTTTATGATTCAGGTTGGACTTCTATTTGCTTGATTTAGAACTTTTCTGCTTATACAGATCAAGTAAGAATTTAGTAAACTTCCTATCTATTTTACTTCTAGGAACACTAAGATCAAGTAGTCAGTGCCATAGATCTGCATGAGTTAGATTATTCTGATTTCTGCTTTGGTTCTGCTGTCCATTATGGTTATCATGCCCACCTTGCCTTTGGCTCTTGAGTGCTGCCACTTAGGTCCTGCCACTTCAGGATCCAATTATTCCCATTGAATTTTGGTTTCCCAATTGAGTGGCTGCAGTTCCCACTGTAAGGTCTGGCCTACAGAGAAGAGTAATCATGGAGCCCTTCAAGGATTCTGGGGCTCCCCTTACAAACTTATTTCTTATTCCCCTCACAGTCTTGGTGAAAGGTATGTCTCTGCACCCTCCCAGTGTGGTGAGTAGGTCCTAAATGACAAATCCACTATAATGTTGCAATCTCTCTGCCTTTAAATCTCTTCTATGTTAAACCAAGCAGGTCAGACATGTCTAATTCACTCATCATGAGCCACCTTTTTGTCCATGTTTTAGCCAACCAAACACACTTTTAGGGCCCTTTCTAACTCCCCAAGTTGCAACATTAAATGTAGAATCTCTGCTTAGTGAGCCCATATCCATAAATCTGGTCCAATCTAACTTTATGGTCATTCCACCATTATTCCACATCCTTAGTATCCATTCCTACTAAATGTTCCCCTTATTTCTATCTGCATAAATTAGAAAACTCAACTCTTTTGTAATATAGTACACTTCCTCACTTCCCCATTAGGAAGAAGCAAAGAAAAGTGGTGGAGGGGGTTACTGAGGAGAATCAGCATTGCCTTGCATGGCAACTGCCTGAGAGGAGGCCATTACAGGTTCCTTGGGCAATGCAGAGTTAATCCCCTCAGAAGTGGAAAGGCCTGTACCACTAAGGGTGGGAAGGCCTATTCCACTGGCAGAGAGGGGCCATCAGAATTTAGGAGCCCAATGTCCCTGGCTTCATCAGGGTCTTCTTACATGTCCCTACCCCCATTTACAGGATCCTATTCTTCCCAGTCAATGCTCTCACTTTACTAGTAGACTCCCTGAGAGTCTGAGAGTTGAACTTGTGTTATAATTCAACCAGTCACCGGAGGAAGTTCTACATTTATTTTAAACAATTTCAGCCCTGCAGCTACAGGAAATAGGGTTTCCTTCGTGGCACACATAAAAGCTCTTAGGTCATTTATGTAGTGCTTGAGCTGGGAATTCAAATTCCTGAGCCCATGCTCAGGGATTAATTTATTACCTGTAATCAGCATATAATTTACAACAATTAGCAGTTTATTGTATAGTGTCTTTATCAAAATATCAAAACTGGTTCAGAGTATGACCCAGATCCGCTTCAGGCCTTACCTGCCTGGAACCACAAGGAAACTTGCGTTTTCACATTCAGTCTTTGAATAATCCCGTTTCGTTCATCCTTTAGAAAGTAAACCGCAGAAAGGGACTGGAATGAGGAAATGGAAAGCTGACCAGAAGCTAGACAGCTTCTTGTTCCTGACACTGGTCTAGATGTACTTGCACCAGAAGACAGGTACATGTCCTACAAGAACAGTAGCTCCAGTGGGGAGGCTGGGTCAGAGTAAGTTTCAGAAGAAGGCACTGAAGTGATAGGAAATGACCGGAGACAGATTAGCGAGCACACTTGAGAGATGAAGGAAAGAGTGTGCAAGAACTCCAGCGGTTTAGCCTTGGGTCACTGTTCCCCCTGAATACCTATTAAATGTTGCTGCCCTGCCTGTGGGCGACTCTTGACAGTGAAGTTCCAACCAGCTCAGCCAGCCACTCCTGAACTTGGTGCTGCTATTGGCTGACGCTTGTATTTGTCACTGCATTGCTCTCTCTCACAGGTGAACATCTTCTGGGGTATCTGTTCAGCTCACAAGCCAGTACAGCAAACTCCCCATTCTAGGAATGGATCCCTCTCCCCCATATGGTCCACAGGCAGTCAGGGATTGCTGACAGATCCTGGCCGTGGCTGACTGGTGCAGGGTGGGGCCCCTGATCCAAATCAGAGCAGTCCTTTCCTCTGTTGGGAATTTGTAGTCATGACCACGAGACATGGGCATTCTCTATAAGTCCATCTGTAATGTGTAAAGTTGGAAGCTGTGGGGTGGCCATCTTCTACCTACCATGAACACAGATAAGCAAAAAAGGCCAGTCTGCAGAGAGAAAAAGACAATTTTCTCCTTGCTTCCAGTCTGGGCTTCTGTTACACATTTTATCTTTGTCCCTCACTTGGTTACTGTCACATCCAGGCTTGCATTGATATTACTGTTCTGTACATGTATTGCTTTTCTTCCCAAGTGTATTTATTCTACAGGCTTTCACATCCATGAGTTAGCACTTGATCTTATTTACTATCAGCAGTCAATTAGAATCCCCTAGATTGGTACAAATGCCATTATTTGAGCACACAAAAGTAGTGCTAGAGCAGAGAGCAGAGGAGCTATGATGCCTGGGATTTGATAAATACTCTCATTTGACCAAAGGGGCCCCTTCTTCTCACATTCACAGGTGTTGTGTTTCACTGTGTATGCGTTTATCCTCTGTGCCTTTGTTCTGTTCCGGTCTTTGTGTATGCCCTTGCTCTTGCACTTTCTCTGGAAGCTGTGTTGCCAAGAAACAAGGAAAGGCCAAAACTCTCAATTGGTGAAACTCAATGTTAATAAGACAAGGGGAAAGGAAAGTTGGCAGACAACAGGTGTGCTTTGGGCTTGCTTAAATCTATACCAGAAGTGGTGTTTTGACAGCAACAAGATCAAGGAAATTGGGAAGGTGCAGCAGTGACTAGGGTAGTGAGGTTATTCTGTGCCAGGAGTTTTACAGTCACTGGTGCGCAGTCCTTGACCTCAAAACAGACGCAGTCCTACGTCATAGTGGTTTTGATTCAAGCAGAGGCTTTGAATCGCAACGAAGAGTGGTTTGGGAACATTGGAATTTGACACATGCACTTAATACCAGGATGATAGGTGTTTAGATTTTTATTTTTTAAGTTATTACAGTATTTAAATCTAGAATTATTTGAGATGGAAATCAGGCTATTGGATCCCTGTATCATTGGTATCCAACTAAATACCTTAATTTGTCCTTATTCTAAAATTTTTAAGATTATTAAAACAAATTCTATTTGTGTGTGTGTGTGGTTTTTTTTTTTTCCTGGTAGAATTACCTTCTCACTGGCTATCCCCCTGCTTTATACAGTGTGTGTTAAATAAGTACTTGCATCTCTGTGTGAATGAATATCTAAATGCTAATTTAGAAAAGTACTTCTCCAATTTAAATGTGCCTTAGAATCACCTAGTGATCTGGTTAAAATGCAGATTCTGATTCATTTAGTAGGCCTGGGTAGGGGCTTACACTACTGGTCCATGGACTGTATTTTGAATAGCAAGGATTTAGAAGATTGGAAAGAAAGAGCTTCATCCAGATGAACACCTTTTGGTGTTTTTCCTTTTGTGTCCAAGTCAGTGGTAAGGTGAGTTAAGCAGATGGCACTTTGGATACGAGTTCTACTCTTGATCATGTCACTAATTATGACTTTGGGTAGATCACTAACCCTCTTGGACTTCAATTTTCAGTCTTATAAAGTGAGGGAATAGGGCTGAATTATGCTTCAAGCTGTCCTGAGGAACTTTATAGCTCTACAGAGATGCCTCAGGGATCCCCCAAGAAAAGTGTGGGCTTAGTATGAAGAGGAAGAGGAGCAGTAAAGGCAATGGAGAGAGCGCCATTATTTAGAAAGATAAGAGAACAACTAGGAATGTGTCCTGTCACTAAGAATGTGGCTTTAAGAAAGATGCAGTGGTGGATCATGTCAAATGCTTTTGTTTAATTATCATTCAACACAGTATTGAAGGCCAGTACGGTTCCCACTTCTGGGATTTTAAGGCATTCATTGTTTTAAAGAAGTCCGAAAATTAATCCTGGACTTCTTACTGGTGGGATCTAGAGGTCTTAAGATCATCCTTCATGGCAAAAGGGGTGGGGGCAGGGGAGGGAACTACCAACTGAACAAGCCAGCAGCCACCAAAGCTATCCTGCTGTCCCTGGGAACTGATCCACTCTCCCTCCTTCCGTCTGGTTTCCCAGTGGGTCTTTTTTCCCAATGGTTCCTTGGGAACAGGGAGATGACTGATTCATTCAACCACCATTCTTGGGCAGAGCTCCAAGGGGTGCTGATCACCTAGGTCTGACCCTGGTGAGGCATACATGCTGAGATTGCTTTTATGTCTTCTATTTCCAGGAAAGAGAGAAGGGGAGGGAGAAAGGAAAATTTTCCAGTGACACATATTTATAGTTCAAAACCATTTTTTCTCATCCAAGACTGATTAAAATCACCCGTAGTCTTTAACAACATACCTACCTATGTCTGATTTAATTGGTTTGAGGAGGGACTCGGGTGGCAAGTCTGTTTTTGAAGTTCCCCTGATGACTCTAATACGAAACCAGGGATAAGAATTGGTTGACCCCCAAGGCTCAGCATTTCCCCTATTCTTTCAGTGAGTCTGTGGGCAACTTGCCCTGAATCTAGAACTTCCAGGTAAGAAGCCTGTGATTAATGTGGATTATTTAAAGGCCATCTTGATCTGAATAGAACAGTTAACTTTCTGTTCAAAAGTGATGTGTTCCCAGGCTCCTGCAATGTTTCCGCCTCTGTAGCCTCAGGTGAGCAAATGGCTTTGTTGGGGGAACACCTAGACAAAACAATGGTTTTTAGGTAGCAGAGCCTTCAGATTGGTGTTCCAGGGATCCAGCTGTGCCTCCCCTAACTTCAGCATACATGGTATGTTTTAGCTAAGCATAAGCTCCCTGGATGGCAGGGATTGCATCTGTCCCAATGTGCCAGACAATGGGCAAATGTGCTGGAATCTTGCTGCTATAATTTTTTGCTTAGGAGTGGAATTCAGAGCCAGATCTCATGGACCCTGAGACTAGGTTCCACAGTGGGGCTCAAGCATTGTATACTATGACCTCAATCAACTGCGGTGTTCTCTCTTTTCCTACTACTTTATCTTTCCTCATGGTTTTGAAGGGAATCAGAATATACCACCCCAAAATATGCCAATTTGGCCTAAAAGTTATTCTGAGCTAAAGACATTTGAGATTCAACAGATGTAGAAAGAAACCTTTTTGGAGCTTCTTTCATCAGACTAAAAGCAGAAACTCCTGAAAAATAAGAACTGCCATCAATCCCCTCTCCTGGGGAAATTTTATGGCCATGAAGAAGATGAAAAGTTGGCACTAAGATGAAGCTGCACAAAAAACCTTGCTGGGATAACCTTTATCTTCCATTAACTTCTTTTTTATATTTACTTTCCCATAGTTTGCAATCTCAAGAAGCCCCCAAAATCTTTTCCTTTGTCTTGTTACAACTCTACAATTCATCATTCTTTGTTAGAATGATGTATAAGCTCTCAGGCCTATCCACTTCTTTGTTTCTTCACATCTTTTCTAAGAAGGCCTTCGCGTTACATAAAAATCAACATCAAATGAAATTTGCATGTCTCTTCTCCTGTTAATCTGTCTTCTGTCAGTCTAATTCTCAGGACTCCAGGCAATGAACCTAAGAAGGTAGAGGAAAAAGGATTTTTCTTCCTCTATAGTTTCCTTTTTTTTAAAAGATTTTATTTATTTATTTGACAGAGGAGAGACACAGAGAGAGAGGGAACACAAGCAGGGGGAGTGGGAGAGGGAGAAGCAGGCTTCCCGCGGAGCAGGGAGCCTGATGCAGGGCTTGATCCCAGGACCCTGGGATCATGACCTGAGCTGAAGGCAGACGCTTAACAACTGAGCCACCCAGGCGCCCCTCTTCCTCCACAGTTTCAACTGTGACTGCCAACAGCTCTCAAACCTATAGGTCTCCCAAGTTTTGATTCATGACCTGTTGGAAAGCTACACCCGCATAGTTCATGGGCTCCCTCAAAACTCAACATTTCCCACGTTTTGACTCATGACCTGTTGGAAAGTTACACCCGCATAGTTCATGGGCTCCCTCAAAACTCAACGTTTACAAAACCAAACTCATTGTCGATTTCTCAAAGCATTCTCCTTTTCTCAACATTCCTCTCTCAGTTGTCAATAGCAGCTCTATGCACCCCGTCAATTGGGCTAAACTTATCAGTCACCTATTATGTGCCATCCATTGTTCCAGCCACTGTACATACAACGATGAATAAACCAGACAAGGGCCTGCTTTTATGGAGCTTGCTGTGTTGTGGGGAGAGATGATAGTGAAGAGATAATTCTACTTTCAGGCAACAAGCAGGCTATGAAGAAAGTAAAGGAATGGGAGAGAGTGTGATGGGGAGCCTACTTTAGGAAGTGTGGTCAGAGAGAGAGAGTCTCTCAGAGGGGCTACTTGAATGATAAAGGGCCATGGGAAGTAGGGGGTAGGTAATTGTTTGAGATAAAGGAAACTTCAAGTGTCTGGCCCCTGAAACTGTTTGAAAAAGTCTGAGAGACCACTGTCTGGAGAGTAGCGGGTCAAAGAGAGATGACGGGAGCTGTATCATAGGACATGGTAGACATGTTGGATTTACTTGTGTTTTATTTAGTCCAAGTCCTTTATCTACACCTTCCTTTTCACTCTCCTAGCCACACTCTTTGTCAGGATCTTGTTATACTTCATCTGGACTATTTACCTTCTCAGCTTTTCTAACTCTTCCTCCTCCTCAGGCTCCTTAGGTGGCTCTTTTCTTTCTCGTCCTCACCCCTTAACTCTCAGCAGACCCCAAGTTTTCTTTCTTTTCCTGGGGCACCACCCTAGGCCAGCATACCCCAGCTTCTGTTTTGGCCCTGAGGAGGAGTGTGTCTGGTTGATCATCTTCCTCAGATCTTGGCATATTATTGTAATAAGAACTGGCAAGTCCTTCATTTGATAGAAGGATTGATTTCCTCTTTCCTGACTTTCATTCCTTTCCCCTACCCTCAATTTAGTTGTATTTTTTAAAAAGTGGAAATGTTCTGGTGAAGTGGGCATTTTTTATTTGTGTGCATTTCTTTTAAAATTTGTAAATGATACTATGTTCTTTATCTCATTCTCTTTCTTGATTTTTCATTAAGCATTGTGTTTTTAAGACCTGTCTGTGGGGCTATATATAATCTGTTGCTCCTAAGAAATTATAGTATTTCATGGTGTACATGTTATTCAAAGTGGGCTGGGCTATGTTGAAGTGACAATGCCCAAATCATGGTGGCTTTAACACAGAAAAGTGTGTTTCTCCTTCATGCAGAATCTCCTCTGGGTCTGGCAGTTCATCCAGGCAGCTCTTTCAAGCTGTGATTCAGGGATCCTCTCCCCTTGTATTTCATAGCTATGGCTCTAGGAACATCCCTCCTAGAGTTGCTGAGGCAGGGAAGGAGAGAGCATGGAAAATTCATACCTGCTATTAATGTTCTTCAGATTGGAACACATCCCTGCCACTCATAGCATGTTGACCAAAACTATTATATGACCCTAGCCAGCTGCGTTGCAGCTGGGACATGGAGGGTGCAAACGGGTAGTCAGCGAGCTGTAAATGTCTCTAATGCCATGAGCATCCACCATATTTTATCTACATATTGTTCTAGGGGTGGGCATCCATCTCTCAACCACCACAAACAATGCTGCAGCGAATATCTTTGGTTTATAGCCACATAAACCGAGGTGAGAATTTCTCTGGGATGTTGTGGTCAGTTGAAGGCTGGCCCCCCAAAAGATATATCCGCATCCTAGCCCTCAGAACCTGTGAATATGAACTTACTTGGAAAAAAGGGACTTCGCAAATATAATTATTAAAGAACTCAAGATGAGATCATCCTGGATTATACAGGTGGACGTGCCTCAGATCCAGTGAAAAGTATCCCTATAAGAGATAGAAGGAAGAAGACACAGACAAAGAGGAGTAGGCCATGTAAAGACAGAGGTGGATCTTGGAGTGATGCAGCCACAGCCAAACACCTGGAGCCCCCAGAACCTGGAAGAGACAAGGAAGGATTCTCCCCCTAGACCCTTTAGAGGAAGAGCACAACCATGATTTTGGACTTATGGCCTTCAGAACTGTGAGAGAATAAATTTCACTGTGCTAGGTCACTCATTTTGTGTTACTTTTTAAGGCAGCCCTAGGAAACTAACACAGATTTTGTGACCTGGAAGTAGGATGATGCTATAACAAATACCTTAAACAGTGGGAATGACTATGGAATTGGGTAATGAGCAGAAGCTAGAAGAATTTTGAGGCTCATTATAAATAAAGTCTAGATTCTGGTGAGAAACTCACAAGGACATGAGCAGCACAGTGGAGAAAGCATCTGTGGTCTTAGTGGATACATATATTGCCATGTATAGAATACCATTAGGAAAACGGATAATAAAGGTGCTTCTGGCAAGAGCTCCAAAGGAAATGAGGGACATTATTGGGAATGGGAGCAAAGGTTATCCATGTTATATAGTGGTAGAAAACTTGGTCAAATTGTGTTTTCTTTGTTGTGTGGAAAGCAGAATTTGTAAATTGTGAGCTTGGATATTTAACTAAGGAGATTTCTAAGCAAAGTGTTGAAGGTGCAGCCTGGTTTCCCCTTGCTGTTTACGGTAAAATGTGAGAAGAAAGATAAACTGAGGAAGGAACTATTAAAATAAAAGGAACCAGCACTTTGATTGGGGAGACTCTCGGTCTACCTAGACTATAAAGGACACTAAAATTAGGAAATTCGCTGTTGGAAAGTGTGCTCTAGAGTGAAGGCTAAGGGTGTGGCTGGACAACCTTTTGCTGAAGAAATTAGCCTTGTGGCTCATGGATTCGCTCTGCTACCACAATGGAAGCTAGGGATAGAGATAGTGTTATGCAGGAAAGATCTGTCTTTCTTGACAGACAAGAACCCTCTTGTCTAATGGCATGGACCCATGTAACATGTACCGAGACACACAAGGCTTTTGGGGATGTTAGATCAGAGAAACGCTACCAGCTTGGACCAAAAAGAACAGACGGGATGAAATGAGAGAAGGCTCTCAGACTTCCAAAATTCTACAGGACAGACGGGATTGCCTGATAGAACTACCTGACTACAAACACTTGCGACCCCTCAAGAAAAAGGAAGAATGACTCTGAGGTGCCATTGTAGGCCCAAAGGACAGGGCCACCAGGGGCCCAGAGGGTGGGATCACTGCAGGTCCAGGGGACAGCATTCCCATGGGCCCAGGCATTGAGTCATGAGGGTTATTCTCAGGCTTGAAATTGAAAATGAAATTTGCCCTGTTAGGTTTTGACTTTCTTGGGACCAGTGGCCCCTTTATTCCTTTCATTTTTTCCCTTTTGGAGTGGGAATGTCTATCCTGTAACTGTCCAACATTATATTTTAGAAGCAGATAATCTGTTTTCTAGTTTCACAGATCCACAGGTGGAGAGGAATTTTGCCCCAGGATGGACTATACTTCCAGTTTTACCCATACTTGATTTAGATGATGAGATTTGGAACTTTTCCTGTTGATGATACTTAGATGAGATTTTGAATTTAGAGTTGATGCTGGAATGGGTTAAAATTTGGGGAGATTTTGGGATTGGGATGTTGAATATATTTTGCATGTGGGAAGGACAAACACTTGGGGGGGACCAGAGAGTGAACTGTACTGGGTTGAGTAACGTCCCCCCAAAATCATATCTACCCGGAACCTGCGAATGTGATGTATTGGAAACAGAGTCTTTGCATATGTAATCAAATTAAGATAAGGTCATACTGGATTAGGGTGAGCTTTAAATCCAATGACTGGTATCTTTAGAAGAGACAGAAGAAGAAAAGACACAGAAAAAGAGAAGAAGCCCACATGAAGACAGAAGCAGAGATTGAAATTATGCAGCCAAGGAACACTTGGAGCTACCAGACTCTGAAACAGACAAGGAAGGGTTCTCCCATGTAGCCTCTGAAGGGAGTGAGGCCCTACTGATCTCTTGATTTCAGACTCCTGAACTCCAAAACTGTGAGAGAATAAAGTTTTGTTGTTTTAAGCCACCAAGTTTAGGGTACTTTGTTAAGGCAGCCCTAAGAAACCAATACAGATGTTGACCCAGAAGTATGAATGTACTTCATTTGATCATCCGCTGGAACGCTCTCCATACTACTTGTACCAGTTTATACTTCCACCAACAGTATATAGAAATTCCTACATTTCTGCCAACATTTGGCATCATCCAGCTTTTTAATTTTAACTAGCCATATAGGTGTAAAGCAGTATCTTATCATTCCTTCAATTTTCCATTTCTCTGATTACCCTTATTTTGAGTATCTCATGGTATGCTTATTAGCGTTTGGGGTTTTATCTTTTGGAAATTGCCTGTTCATAGGTTTTGTTGATTTTTCTACTGAGATTGCTTACTGACCTTAAGAAATTTCATATATATTCTACTTAACAGTTTCTCATTGATTTTAGACGTTGCAAATATCTTTGTCCACTTTTTTAGCTGTCCTTGAATAGAAGTTTTAAATTTGTTGCGTTTTCTCTTTGTTTGCCTTTACCATACCAAAAAACACTAACCCCTTTTCCTGGCTTTGTTGTAGTTTACTAAGTGATGTGATAATGTCTGTTAGATGATTTGTTCTCTGTTCACTTGCTCTTCAGCTGTTCTACATTATTTTTTCTGAACCCAGTCAACTGTGCAATCATGTGTTTAGCAAAAATCAGGGCCGGAAATGGCAGGCCTTATTTTATAACAGAAAAACTGCAACTAATCAGGAACATTTGGGACTTGAGCATATTTCCTTACAGTCAGGCTGTTCACATGTGGATGTGATACAGGGTCAGGCCAGAAGTTACATCCCTCTCACCTCATGGCTCTCTTCGGGGAGCTGCTGAGACATATGAGGGCCGGTGAAAAACAGCTCTTTAGCCAGTAGTGTGAGAGCAGGTGGGTCTAATCTCATGGGGGTATTTTGAGAGGTGAGTGTTCACTGAATCATACAATGTGAGAGCTGGAAAGGACCTCTGGGATCATCCAGTTCTACCCCCTCATTTTATAGATGCAGGAACTGAGACCTGGGGAAATAAAGGGGCTTGTCCAAGTCACTGGGCTGTGGGTGAATTGCTGAGACTAGAACACAGATCTCTTGACTCCCATTTTGTGTATTTCCATTTTTCTGCCTTCCCCAAGAGGATGTCAGAAGTCTATTTATTTATTTATTTATTTATTTTTAATTTTAATTTTTTATTTTTGGAAGGCTCTGGGTCAGAGCTGGGACTTAATCCAGGAAATCAGATGCCTCCATAATTTGGACCCACTCAACCTCTCCAACCTCACCTCTCACCATTCTAGGGTAGTCTTTGTCTCATTCCTCCAATGTTCCATGCTCTGCTCAGCTCTGAGCCTTTGCTCATGCTGCGGTCATGCACCAGCATGCCTGGCATTCCCTTCCCTCTTCTTCCTGCCCGTCTCACCTTTCAAGTGCTTCTCGTTTGAGGCTCAGTCCTACTTCCTCCATGCCCCTGCCAACCAACATTATTCTCTCTCCCTTCTTTAGATTTTCATAACGAGTGTAGTCTACACAAATACAGTGATAGATTGCTTTTTTCTGCAGTGTTCCTGTTGTACAACTCACTGAGCAAGTCATTCAATGTCTCTGTGTCTCACATAGTTTATTCACACACACAAAACGAAGAGTTGATCAAGATCATTTCTGAGATCGCTTCTAACATTCTATGTCTCCCTAAGATTTTAAACTACTGAAGCTAAGGGATTCTGCCATATATTTCTTTTCTAAATGCCATAGTCTAGTGCTTCTCAACTAGGGACAATTTTGCTCTCCAGGAGACATTTCACATTTGGGGCTGTTTTTGGTTGTCATACTGGGGGAGGGAGGTCCTACTGGCATCTAATGTATAGAGGCCAGGGATGCTGCTAAACATTCTACAATGCACAGGACAGCATCCTCCTACCCCCAAATGAATTACCTAGCTCAACAGTTCAGGCAAGTTTGAGAAACTTTACTTTGTTAGTCTCAAACACAACACCATAGACACATTTTTATCTCTCGGTCAAAGACAAATGCCCTCATAAAAGGGATCCTGTCGGATATGGAGCTGCCGTGGGGGTAAGGGAGAAGAGAAAGAAATGAGCGCCTATGCAAAACTAATGCTAAGTGAGAGGAGAGAAGCTAATTTTCCTTAGTCAAGAGGGAGAGGAGAAACTACAATAAAGAAGGAAATGCTAGATGGATGAAAACTGCAAGCTGAGAAGTTATTTACTTTGTAGGAGGTGTTGATTTATATAGCTCGTCTTCTAGACATCTCTGGGGGACTACATGTGATTGTGGTAAATAGTGATAATGATAATATTGGAACACATGAAGGAAACTTCTGGGAACTATAATTTATGTTCAAGAAGACGTGTGTTTATAATATCCTCATTCTTACCTTCCCCTGAAATAAAGGGGCAAAGACTTTCATCTGGCTGATGAAAGGAGCTTTAATTTATAGATGAGGCAAAGAAGTTGGTTCCAGGGACTCTGAACTGTGACATCCAAACAAATCACAGCCTCTCTTTCTAGACCCTTACTCAGGGTTTTCTGGGGTTAGGGAGGATGAATGATTATTGCTTTTGGTGACTCCTCCCAGCCTTTGCCTTGGCTGTGTTCCCCAAATTCTCTCTCATCATGCCATGTTTGTCTTTCTTTTTAGGTTCCAACATACAAGAAAGCCAAATAGTTATTTCTTTGTCATCCATACCCCCCCCCCCCGCTCTCCATTATTAAATAAATATAATAAGAAACATCCTAGATGTATAAAATAGAAAGCTCCCCAGGAAGTTGGGATGTGGCCGGGGGCGGGGATCCTTGACCTAAAAACTCTTGAGAGGGACATCATTATTTTCAATCTCGTATCTCAAACACTTGGCAGGAGATTGTGTTATTAGTTCTCCTGGCTACCAGAGGTATCTGGCAAAGGTTTCTGTTTAGATTTCGCTTGGAGAAGAAATGCTTAAGTTAAACATTAAAATTCATGAGAATATTTCAGTTCCTTATAAACTCTTCTGATCACAGTCACTTCGAGTGAGGTGTCATTTGCGGCTCCTCACTGAGGAAAAGCTCTCCTGAGGGGACTTCCAGCAGTTCATTTCGGGAGATCGCCAAGTCTATGCTCAAGTGCTGTGCATTGTAAAACAGGTTAAAAGATGTATGTTAGCAACATTCATGAAATATTTTTTTATGGTTTAGGTTCCTCTCTGTTGCATAGGATTATAAATTGGATCTGTGGAAAAATGGGTGCTTCTCACCTAGTCATGCCTGAGTTTTGCTTTTTTTCCCCCAGGTTTTCTTTTTTCTTTTTAAGATTATTTATTTATTTATTTCAGAGAGAGAGGGGAGAGAGAATGAAAGAGCACCCAAGCATGAGCGGCAGGGGGAGGGGCAGAGGGAGAAGCAGACTCCCCGCTGAGCAGGGAGCCCAACGTGGGACTCGATCCCAGGACCCTGAGATCATGACCTGAGCTGAAGGCAGATGCTTAACCAACTGAACCACCGAGGAGCCCCCCCGCCAGGTTTTCTAATAAAAAAAAAATCAAATAAGGGAATTGAGGCACCTCTTTCTCTTTTAAAAACTTTCCTGTAAAGGTCTTTGGGGAAATATTCTGGGGCAAAGACTGTCAATGTAACCAGTGCTGAGCTCTATGTATAATAGAGACTTGATAAATGTGTGTTACTGCTGCTGCTGGGTTGATAGTTTGGTTTTTTGGTTTTTGGGTGTGTTTTTTTGGCAGACGAATTTGTGACTTGTTATAAAATGATCTGGAAAACACACAGGAAGGAGTTATGAAAAGATAAAGCCTATAAGTGTGACCGCACATTTTTGTGGCCCAATCATCATTTCTATTAGTCTGGAATTTTGGGTTTTGCATCCATTCTTCAAGGTTGCCTCTTTCACTTTTCTTCCTGCTTTTCCTGTACACCAAATAGCAACTGAGTGTAAGAAAACTGAATTACCACCCTAAGCCACTCTGAGATTGATGCATGTGTTGGTGGGCCCCTGTTTAGGATCTTTTCCCTCTTCCCCCTTTTGTGATTATTTTTAAAATGTGATGCCAAAGAGTGTGTACAGCTCTTTGTTTGGTTTCTGGTTTTGCTTTCATAGGTCTTTCATGCTTACTTGGCTGGGTGCAGCTGAGACTGGTTTTACAAGAAGCTCCCAATAAAGCTCAGAATGGGAAGAGATGAGTAAACTCTTACTCCGAAGGCAGGGTTTGTGTAAAGAAACAAAGGGAGATCCCCTTTACACTTTATGAGAATGCATAGTTTAGCAAGGCTCTATTTAAAAGTGCTCCTGGTCCTGTATAGAAAGGCATGGCTCAGCTACTAGCTACCTTCTTGTACTAATTAGGAAATTGTTTTTGCTCACCAGTTGATTTTTGAGCATCTATCTCACTGTGATTCTGTTCTTTCTGTGAATATGGAGGATAACAACTTTTGCCAATAACCTGAAGAAGCATGTGGTGGGCAGTTTCTAACATGGGCCCCAAGACTCTGCACCTCTCCCTTCCATGTAGATGGTCTGTGTAATAAATATGTAGGAATATGGGGCGCCTGGGTGGCTCAGTTGGTTAAGTGTCCAACTCTTGATTTCAGCTCAGGTTGTGATTTCAGGGTTGTGAGATTGAGCCCTGTGTCAGGCTCCGCGCTCAGCAGGGAGTCTGTTTGGGATTCTTTCTCTCCCTCTGCCCACCCCCCCACCACTCCCTCTCTCTAATATAAATAAATAAATCTTTAAAAATAAATAAATAAATAAGTAGAACTATGACTATGATGGATTTTACTCCTGTGTTGGGGTATGTTATATGGCACAGCTGACTTTAAGGGAAATTATTTGGTAGGCCTGACCTAATGACATGAACTTTTTTTTTTTAAGATTTTATTTATTTATTTAAGAGAGAGAGAGAGAACATGAGCAGGGGGAGGGGCAGAGGGAGAAGTAGACTCCCCACTGAGCAGGGAGCCCGAGGCGAGGCTCGATCCCAGGACTCTGGGATCATGACCTGAGCTGAAGGCAGACACTTAATGGACTGAGCCATCCAGGTGCCCCAACATGAACCTTTTAAAAACAGAGAGTTTTTTTGTTGTTTGCTTGTTTTTCCCCAGCTAGTTGCAGAAGAAGAAAGCAGAGATTTGAAGCAGGAGACAAATTTGATGTGTTTTGACTGACCTGAGAATGGAGGGGGCCACATCATAAAGAATGTGGGTGACCTCTAAAAGCTGAACGTGGTTCCCAGCTGACAGACCTCAGCCTACAGCCATAAGGAAATGAATTCTGCCAAAAAGCAGAGAGCTTGGAAAAGGCCACAAAGTTCTGGATGAGAGTGTAGTTTCACCCAACACCTTGGTTTCAGCCAGGTGAGACCCTGAGCAGAGAATCTAGCCACATTGTGTCCAGACTGCTGACCTGTGGAAACTGTGAGATAATAAATTTGTATTGTTTTCAGCCACCAGTTTTGGATGATTTTAGTTACAGCCTGATTTGGTTACAGCCTAAACAGGTCTTTTCATCCAGCACTGCATGCTCCCTAGTTGTGGTTAACTAGTTGCTTGTTAATTTTAACATTTTTTGTTTTTGCTTGTTTTACCAGAACTGCTCTTTCCGTTCGACACAGCAATGGAAAACTAACATGAAGGAAGAGAAAGCCTTTGAGATAAGAAAGCAAAACAAAACAAACATTCATATGTTTGGTTTTAGAACAGTTACTGTGATGGTTAATTTTATGTTTCAAATTGACTAGACTATGGTATCCAGTTAATTGTTTGATCAAGCCCGAGATAGATGTTACTGTGAAGCTATGTTGTGGATGCAGTTAACATTTATAACCAGTTGACTTTAGGTAGAGGAGATTACCCTCCATAATATGGGTGGCCTCACCCAGTCAGTTGAAGGCCTTAAGAGCAAAAACTGAAGTTTCCCAGAGAAGAAGGAATTCTGCAAGTGGGCAGCATTGAAATCCTTCCTAAATTATGGATTTCAGACTTGCCAGCCCCTACAATGCCATGAGCCAATTCCTAAAAATAAATCCTTATATGTATCCTATTGGTTCCGTTTCTTTGGAGAACCTTAACTGATGCAGTCATAAACTAAGGTGCCTTTAGGTGCCAGGCAGACGGATGAGATGTTCTGGGCATTAATTTGAAGACAGCATGGGTGCCCGTTCAGAGGCAGCAGCTCATACACAGTGCCACAAATTGTAACTGGCCAACAACACTGACCTAGTGCTGTCCGATCTTTTGATGCCAGAAAAGAAGCCAGAAATCCAGAATTTTACTCAAAATTGCCTGAATTCTAAATGTAGGTTACTAATTCAAAAACATATTTTTAAAAAACATTGAGCCTACTGCAAGGAAACCATCAAACATCCAGAATATAGGTTGTCCTGTAAGACACACCATCCTGGTTCCTTCTGTAAGTCTAAGTCATTAAAAAAAAAAAAAGACCAGGCTAGGGGACTACTGTAGATGAGAAAGATTAGAAGACACTTGGCAAACCTGATGACCAAATGCAATGAGTGTCTTGGAGCCTGTTTTAAAGAAAATCACCCATAATAGACACCTTGGGGACAGTTATGGAAGTTTGAGTATGGACTGTATATTAGATGATATTAAGAGTTTCTAGTTAACTTATCTGGGTGTGATAATGGTGGTGTGAATATATAGGGAAGTTCTTAAATTGTTTTAGAGATACATGCTGAGATACTTAGGCAGGAATGTTTGTAATTTACTTAAAATTCCTTTCTCTCTCTCTACACACACACACACACACACACACACACACACAATGATTTAATCTAGATCCTGGGTATATGTGTGCTTAAAGCACCTGAGTAGACCGCACATAATATGTGGATGCCCCTGGGGTCCCAATTTGCAATTGTGACCTATACGGTTGGATCAAAGAACTGCAAGTCATTTGCAGTTTAACTAGTCTTCCTTAACCATGCTTCTATGATGGTGGTATGGCCAGCCTATCATTGTGTATTTATGTATGCCTCTCCCTCTGGACATGAGTTCTTCTTGGGCTGCAAAAGGAACTTATTGACCTATGTGTTCCTGGTGTCTGTGAATAAGTGAGAACTTCTGCTGAATGGATAAAGTCCAGGAAATCTGTAACACTAATCATAGCAAGATGATAATGATAGCAGCTAATTGAGCCTTTAAAATGTTCTAGGCTAAGAACCTCACAACAAGCACATGAATTAGATGCTAATAGTAGCAGCAGTTGGTCCTCTTTTACTAGTGAAGAAGGTGAGACCCTCAGATGATTGGAAATTTGCTCCAGGTCACACAGCAAGAAGTTGAGGCCAAGCAGCCTGGCCCCGGGGCCCCCTTTGAAAATAATTCCCCTTCATGCTTCTGAAGTCTCCATAGCTGTTTGACATATAAAACTTCACTAAAATAGGTTTTGAAGCATTCTGTGTGGCAAACAAGGGAACTTCAGGAAGGACCAGCCACGGGAGAAAGGAGGCTGCCCGATGGCACCCCATTATCCTCAGGAGAGAAGCAGCTTCTGTGGATTCCACATGCCAGGAGCTGGCCACCCGGAGGCCTGTGTGACTTCAGTGGGCAGGAAGGATGAGCATGTGCAGGGAGGAGCATCCAGAGCTCAGGGGGCCCTTGATGTGTGCACTCTGGGGCAGCCTGACCAGGACACGGGCCAGTGAGCTGCCTCCCTTCCCAGAGCCCCAGGTGGCTGCCATCTTGCTTTCCTCTAATGGCCCTGTGGCCTACCTGGGCCCAGAGATGGAGGGGTTGGGTAGATGGTGGAGAGTGAGGGCGTGGGGGTGGGGGAGGTACTGGCCCTACTGAGTGTTAACTTCCGAAGAGAACAGCTCTGCTGTCTGCCAGAACTCCCTGGGGGATCCCTAGCAGGTCATCTCAGCTAGGAAATGGGAGCAAGACTAATTGTGATGGTTTCACCAGCCCAAAAACCACCCCCAGGCACATTTTAAAATCATGCCATACATATTTCTAGAGACATTTGTAAGTAGGGCAAATCTGTTTAAATTTTTTTGCTATTGGTTAGTTAAGAAAGAGAGAAAACGTAAAAACAAGTGTGAGGGATTAGAGTTTCCTCCAGGCTGTCTGCTGGATATGGTGTCCTTCACCTTGAAATCTTCATTGCTAGAGGAGCTGATACCCCATGGTGACCCTGACCCCTTCACTCTGGGTCTCTGAGGCTGCAAATATGGTTTGTGCCCATCAGTTCTTCCCCCATCCCCTCAAGCCCCATGCATTCACCTGCCCAATATACTGTTAGCAAAGCTCCTTACACAGAGAGAAGAGGCACATATGGAGATCTCCTTTATAAATGAATGAAAATTTATGCATTTTACACTTGGATTGGACTAGACTAATATATTAGTGTTCTACTGGTGCTGTTATAAATGATCCTAAATTTAGTGACTTAGAATAGCATAAATTCATTATCTGTAGTTCTAGAGGTCAGAAGTCCAAAATCAGTTTCACTGGGCTAAAATCAAGGTGGTTGGCAGGACTATATCTCCTCTGGAGGCTCAAGGGTTGGGGAGAATCCATTTCTTTGTCTTTTCCAGTTTCTGCCTGCATTCCTAGGCTCTGCAGCCCCTTCCTCCATGGAGTAGCATCTTCAAATCTCTGGCTCTAACTCTTCTGCTTCCCTCATCACATTTTCTGCTCTCAGAACAGACAGTCCTGCCTCCCTCTTATGAGAACCCTTGCGATTATGTTGGGCCCACCCAGTTAATCCAGGATAATCTTAACATCTCAAGGTCCTCAACTTAATCACATGTGCAAGTTCCCTTCACCATGGAAAGGAACATTCACAAGTCCTAGGGAGTA
The DNA here is from genome assembly GCF_004348235.1 of Phoca vitulina. Taxonomy (NCBI): domain Eukaryota; kingdom Metazoa; phylum Chordata; class Mammalia; order Carnivora; family Phocidae; genus Phoca; species Phoca vitulina. The sequence continues at coordinate 45,326,019 of NW_022589707.1, forward strand.
GAACCTGGACATCTTTGGGGAGGCGATTATTCTAACACAATTAAAGTTTGGAATAGACAATAACTTCAAACAAAAAAGGGTACTTATTCTTTTGCTTGGAATCTATTTTCAGATGTTGACAAGTCCAGCTGACTTTTAGTTACAGCCTAAACAGGTCTTTTCATCCAGCACTGCATGCTCCCTAGTTGTGGTTAACTAATTGCCTGTTAACTTTAAACATTTTTTGTTTTTGCTTGTTTTACCAGAACTGCTCTTTCCAATTTCTAAGTCTTAAGCTACTCCTCCCCCACTCCCATTATAAGCTGTCTTCTGGTGTTTTTCTTTTTTAGCAAATTTTGGGGACAAAACTCATTAAGAATTTAACTACTTAGATGAAATAGGAGTGACCGTTTTTAAAGTATATAATCTTTTAAAGGCTAAAAGGCTAAAAGACCCATGCCTAATAAAATCTGTCTGCGCATATTCACCATTATTTTTTGAAATGGCCATTTTTTTCCTTCTGTGTTTAAAGGAGCACAAGGGCTTTAATTTTTCAATGCAACGAAAAACAAAGTAATTTCCTTACAAAGGTAAAACTGCCTTAATGTTTTGACATTTTTCAAATAGATTAGAATTTTGGAACTTTCAGTCTAAGGTCAAAGATCAACTGGAGATCGATTCAACAAAATTTAGTGACACATACATTTTTTTTTAAACCTCATGGATACTTAGGGTCCATATGGTTAAATATAAAATATGAATACCTGTTTTCATAAGTAAAAGGGACTATTTGGTATGAGATCGATTTCCTTTTACAGAATGTCTTCTCTATTTTAAGATGTGAAATGCAAGGTCTTCCATTTACAGTAAGCAGTGGAGTCCATATGAACAGGCTGGCTATTTGTATATTGGGGGAGAGAAGGGAAATTCCTATGAGAGTTGCTTTTCCCAAATTGAGTATTGACATAAAATTATCTTCAGTTTGTAAATTACCATTGACTATGTTTTTAGTTCAAATATCTCTTTTTTCTTGTCACAAATAGCTTCAGTGTTTTCCTTGGAATTTGAATTAATCCACGCTGTTCACGAGCATTTTGGTATGTATAAATCCAAGAGAGTTACAGTAGAATAGAGTATTTTGGGACATGTGGACAAAATATTTCTGTGATATTTCAGCTATTTTAGAAGAGCACCTGAAATCTGCAGGAATGGAAATGTATCCATTTTTAAAAACAGATGTAATTCTTAATATGTGCCTTCTTTTGCATTGCTTCCATCCTCTCACACTCCATAGACCCTCAACCAAACACAGCCAGGAATGGAATGCTATTTTATTTCTTCCAGAGCAGATTGCCAGAGATCACATCATTGGTTTGGAATTCAGAATTGGAAGAGCTACTCCTTAAGAAAATTAGGATAAGACCTTAGTTAGCACATACTTGAGAAAGTATCACAGGTCTCTGAAGAGAGGCTATTTTTCCCATTAGGCTGTCTTGCTAACTAATTATTATTTGGATTCAGAGAAGATATGACAAGAATAGGAAGGGGGTGTAACCTCTCAATCCCTTCTGTGCCCTGGATCCAGAGCAGAGGTAAAAAATAAGAGACCATTTGACAAATTGCCACTATTTTTCACCTATTTATCCAGTCATTTAGTTTGAAGAAGGGATATTTAAGAGCTCTTTTCAAATATTTGGAAAGAAAAAAGATTGATCCCTATAGTCACCCTTTACTGTGGTGAATAAATTTTAGGTGAATGAACAATTTATGCAAAGTCAACAACAACAACTCAGAAGGATGAGTATTGGTGAGATAGGAAAGCCCTTTCTAAACATAACATAAAACCAACAAGTCCTACAACAAAAGAGCTACAGATTTGACCACATGCAAATTTAAAATGTCTACATGGCAAAACAGGTCCTGAAAAATTTCAAGGACAAATTTAAAATTGTACAACATATATATAGCAGATGAAAGGGTTTATATTTCTAAAGTATAAAAAATAAGGGAAAAACAAATAAAAAGGAAATACTAATAAGCAATAAACCTGCTAATATAATATAAATTAAAACACCAACTTTATCTGTATAGATATAGATACAGATATACAAATACACATACTTGATTTTGCAAATCAGACAACAAAATTAAACAATCCAATAATGTCAAATGTCTGATGTTGGTGAGTAGGAGAAATGAGAGTAGTAATTCTCGTAACTTTTTTGGAGGAAATTTGATAATATCTCTCAAAAATAATAATGGGCTTTCCCTGCAGGGTGCCTGTCTGGCTCGGTCAGTGGAGGCTGTGACTCTTGATCTCAGGGTTGTGAGTTCAAGCCCCATGTTGGGTATAAAGATTACTTAAAAATTTTTTTTTAATCTAAAAAACAAATAATGTGCTTTCCCTTCTACTGAGCAATTTTCCTTCTATCGATAGAGGAGAACTTGACAGGGATGTTGCAGAGGAATTCTTGCATCAGGCAGGGAACTCAACCCCTTCATGTTTGTTGTCCCCGCAGTGCTGAGAATCTATGTTTAAGACAGAAAGTAACATCTCCTTTTCTAGATGTGGGCAGATCCCTCCTCTTTTCGTAGCTGATTTGCATCTCCACAACTGGAATGGATTTTTAGGGATGAGACCATCAGGAGTGAATCTGCTCAGAGGCTGTCTGGTTTTGTTCTCAGCTGTCAGGATCCCATATCGATACGGGGTAGGATGAAAGTTGGCATAGAGAAACATGTCCCCAGTATGCTAGAGTTGAGGCAGCAAGAAAACAATGTTTTCATTTCTGAGTGGTTTGGTTAATGCGGAGAGGCCACTGGGTAACTGTAAATAATAGGACACATGCAACACTAAATGCCATGACAACTTGGGAGAGAATGTACCTGTCTTCTGGGCTACTTTTCCTCCTTAATAAATAAGGCATTAACCTTAGTGTTTTATTTTGCTCTCCTATGGGTTAGAATTTTTAAAATTCTATGTTTGTCATAGAGGTATTAGCTAGTCCTACAGTGGTAATCATATTGTAATATATGAATGTATCACACCAATACATTGAATGCCTTTAACACACACACTGTTATATGTCAGTTATATGTCCATTTTTTAAATCTACAATGAAAATTTAAAAAAAAATTCTATGTTCACTTGGGATAATCATTTGTTTTGTGTTATTTCCAAGAGAAGACAGCACTGTCGCTAAGAATTTTCAGGAGACTAAATGCCATAATATCTCTCCCTTCTCTTTTCTCTTCTTTTCCCTTCTCTTCCTTTCTCTCTTCCTCCCTCCCTCTCCCCCTCCCTCTTTCTCTTTTACCAGTCCAAGAACACTTAGAAAACACCTAACCATGGGAGTTCACCATTACTACATCAGAAGCCCCCTTCCTAAGATTTATATTCCTTTATATTCCTAAGTATTAACCTAAGGGAGATGCAAACAACTATTATCCACTACTCATGTACACACAGATATAAGTCATTACTGAACCACCTCCTGAGTCAGGTCTTTTGGCTGACCTCAGCAGGTCAAATTTTACAGGAAAGGAGAGGGAGGGAGGTACATTCAGATTGCATTGCTAAACCCCTGGGTAGGGTCTGGAATCCTGTGAGTGCAAAGAAGCTTGGAAGCATTTCTGTAGCATATTTAAATGTTTAAAAAATAGAACAAGGCAAAAACAGTATTTCAAAATGAGAGAAAATAGTTTTAGATGGCTTATCTCCTCCATTTGAATTAAATTGACTATAACTAATTAACTTTTTAACTCCGTTCAAATACTCCTCATTCCTTCTTATTTGACCCTGTCTTTGCTCGCCCGTTCTCCTCACCCTCCCTAGTCAGTGTTGTTTCTGGCTTTTCTCTATTAGGTCACATCATCACTTGGAATAAATAAAAGTCACGCTGCTATTGTAGTGCTCTAGCTTCTACCCCAGAGTCAGTATAATTCTGTTTGTACTAGTGATCACTCCTAGGCTTTTGTCGCTTCTTTCAAAAGCCTCTGCTAACCCCTGAGGCACCTTTCTGTGAATTAAATAAAACAAGTGCCGCTGAAGGATAATGCAGCCCCAAGCTGGTAGCCATGGTGGGTTCTGTTTCACTCACCCCTTGCCCGCTCAGCCAGGTGCCCTTGTGCAGTGAGCAGCCTTTGCGAACGGTATGTGCTTGCCCAGCTTCCTCCTACTACTTCTGCTCAAAAATGTGAGAAAGATGAGTAGTTAGGAAGAAGCGTGTGTGGTACTGGAAGAAATAATTTTGAAATCTTAAAGAAATGCCATAACAGCTGCCCCGACTCCATGCACTCACTTTTCTTTTTGTGTATTTCCTATAGATTATTAAAATGGGACTCTTGCTCTCAGAGTTTTTGCAGAGGCCCCAAGTCTGGGAACCAAATATTCCAGCATCTCAAAGAAAGGTATTGGACCACCTATGCAGGATATGCCTAGAGACTGTGACTTGTTGGCATTAGTCCATGGCCTACCTCCGAGAGAGAACAAAAGTGATAGGAGAGAAAAAAAAAGTGGTAGGAGATTTCAGGATTCAGGGCATCTTTGGAGAGAGTTGTCAGTGGGGAGGAGGGTGTGAGGAAGGGAGTGTTTCTGTCATTTCAAAGCAACTAAGGGGATCTGGAAGAGATGCTCACAGAGAAGTTGTCATGTGTGCCCTGGAATGTGAGGGAATACCTAAAAAATCGGCAGAGGAGAGACTGTCTCTAGCTTGTTGCTCTAGAGCCATGGTGTAGAGAGTTTTCTTGATCATGAGCTGTACTTCTAGAGTTTGGTGAGGCAAGGGTCTTTCCCCTTGGTCAGATGAGGACCCCTTGGAAGGGACCAAACTGGGTCATTCTGTGATGAACTCTACCCGAGAGGACTGTCTGGAGGTGACCCCCAACAGATGGGGGTGACCTACCAGAAACCCCAGGGCAGGAGTCTAGCTGCTGTCTTGGGGAAATTCTCACCTATGGGAAGTCTTTGAAGAATCCACAAAAATGCTTCAGAAGAGAGAGTACTGGCATTTAAATTCTGTACCTTGAAAAGGGCATTGATGCCAGATTACAACTCACCAATCAGATAAGGCCTTTTTTTCCTCTTAACTTTTGTTTCTACCAGGCTCCAACCCTGGAAGAGCCAAAACCTAGCAGGTCAGACTGGCAGATGAGGTGGAGCAAGCAAGAAGGGAGAAACATCTTCTCCTCCGTCTGTCACAGTTTTCTGGTGTGGAGGAGGCCAGAGCTGGGGGATGGGAGAAACTTAACATTAAGTCAGTTTGGTAATATTGATAATATACTGGGTGCTAAACACAATGGATGGATTTTGTTGTTATCTGAGAGTAACTGGTAAAGCCATTCCATGTTCTGGAGGTTTTATCCAGGAGCAGGGAAGTACAACTTGAGAGATCTACATAGTGACATTGGTGGTGGTGGGAAAGAACAATGTTGCTTTGTGTTTCCACCTTTGCAAGTTTCAATTTACTTACTGAGCCAGTTCTGTATTAATACAAAGGGTTTTACTTGCAAAGAAGTACTTATATGTTCTCACCTTCTCAAGGATGTCAACCCCATGATTGTCTCCTTCCTTTTGTGCATCATTGATTTCTCCCTCTCTACTGAATTTGCATCACTGATTTCTCCCTCTCTACTGAGCTTTCCCACCAGCACATAAAAATAACTTTAAAAAATAACCCATCTTTTTTAAAAAAAAATGATGCCATAAACCCTGTAGTGACTGCTCTGTTCCCCATTTCCTTTCACTGAAAATTTCTTTGAAAGCGTTAGCTGACTTCGTGGTCTGTGCTTCTTTGTCTCTTACTCTCTCCCTAGCCCGTTCCAATGGCGTTCACCTCCACCACACCTCCCAATGGGCTCTTATCAGGATCAACAGTTCTCTATCTGCATCTTATTTGGTTTCTCAACTGCACTTGATGTGGTTGACCAGTTCCTCCTTCTTGAGACATGTTCTTCTCCAGGCTTCTGTGTTATACTTATCTGGGCTTTTCCTACTTTACTGGCCATTCCTCATCAGGCAGCTTTTCCTTCTCCACCAACCTCTACCCTTGGCCTCTTTTCCTCTCTGTCCAAATTCTCTTCCTAAACCATTGTATCCAGTCCTGGGGGCTTTACTGGACAGTGCAGAAATAATACATCTCCATACTTGCAGAAAGCTTTACTGGCCAGTGCTGGTCTAAAATAAGAAAAAAAATGGTCTCATTATTAAGTAAAGCTGACTTTACTCAGACTCAACAAAAAAAAAGAGAGAGAGAGAGAGAATGAGAGTATGCCATCATGTGTCATGAGTGTGTGTGTGTGTTCATTTAGGAAAATATTTTTTTGGTTCTAAGTGACAGAAAACCCAACCCAAGTAATCATAAGAGAAAAGAAAAGTATTGGCTGATATATGCTGAAAAATTGAAAGGTCAGGGGAGCTTCAAGTGTAGCCTAATTGAGGGCTTAGCCAAAGTCTCTTGGATCCCTCTCTCTGCTCTCTATCCTCTGAGTTGGGTCCACTTTTAACTCTGCCTATTGACTACTCATTCCCATGCCAGGAACATTAAGCACACATTGTCATAAAACCCAGTCAGGTAAATTTGTTTCCTTCATAGCCCACTCTCTACCCTTCCCCACCCCCAATCCTGAAATTGAGTTAGTCTCTCTCTCCCTGCCACCTGCCCCCCATGTCTTTCAGTCAGTATAGAACTATAGGCACACCTTGTCCTATGGAGCTCCACTTTGTTGTGCTTTGCAGAAATTGCAAATTTATGACAGCCTTGCATCAAGTGAGTCTACCAGCTGCCATTTTCCCAAAAGCATTTGCCCACTTCATGCCTGTGTCACACTGTGGTAATTCTCACAATGTTTCAAACTTTTTCATCATTATATTTGTTATGGTGGTCTGTGATCAGTGATTATGACTAGGTAAAATTTCAGATGATGGCTAGCATTTTTTGTAACAAAGTATTTTTTAATTAAAGTATATAGATTGTTTTTCTATGCATAATGCTGTTGCACATTTAATAGACTACAATATAGTGTAAGTAAAACTTTTATAAGCATTGGGAAACGAAAAAACTCACTTGACTCACTTTATCGCAGTGATCTGTAACTGAACCCATGATATCTCCAGGTTATGCCTGTTCTCGATTTTTTAGATACCGAAAAGTTAAGTATATAGAAGGTTTTCATTTATTTAATAGATACATAGATCTATTAAATAGACATCAAAACTTTTAATTTCTTCTTGTGTCCATTTTGTTAATTAAAAAAAGATTTTGGGGTGCCTGGGTGGCACAGTCAGTTGAGCGTCCGACTCTTGGTTTCGGCTCAGGTCTGATCTCAGCGTCATGAGATCAAGCCCTGCAATGGGCTATGCACAGAGTCTGCTTGAGATTCTCTTTCCCTCTCCTTCTGCCCCTCCCCCACTCTCTCTCTCTCAAGTAAATAAATCTTTAAAATTTTTAAAAAATAAAAAAATATTTTATCCATCTCATCTAAATTTGTAAAGTAATGTAAGGTTGCTCATTATATTCTCTTATCTATTAAATGTCTGTAGTGATGATCTCCTTTTTATTCCTGATCTTGGTCATTTATGTTTTCCCAACCCTTTTTTCTTGATCAGTTTTGCCAAGGGTTTATCAATTGTATTAATATTTTCAAAGAACCAACTTTTGGCCTTGTTTATTTTCTCTATTCTATGTTTCTTATCTATTTCATTGATTTCTACTCACTAATATTTCCTGTCTTCTATTTTCTTTGGATTTCATTTGTCTGAAATGGGAATTATTAGGCTTATTCTTTTTCAATATTTCTTGACCACCCCCACTCCATCTGCAATATGCACTATGCATTTGGAACTATAGGTTTCCTTTTTGGCATCACTGTTTAATATGTCACTTTTATTATAATTCAGTTCATAATATTACCTAATTTTATTTGATTTTTTGATCCTTGGGTTATTTAGAAGTATAATAAATACTTTCTAGATATTTGGGGAATTTTCAAATTACCTACTGTTATTAATATATATTTTAATTCCATTATAATCAGAGAACATATTCCATATGATTTGAGTTCTTTGACAAAAATGTAAGGCCAGCATAGAGTGTATTTTATTAATGTCTATTGTTAACATACTGACATTGGCTCTCTTCTGGTTAGTGTTTACACGATATATTTTTTACCATCCTTTTATTCTCGCCCCTTCTGTATCTCTATATTTAAAATGATTCTGTTGTCAACAACATATAATTGGGATTTATGTTTTTATTTATTCAATCTAGGAATCTTTTTTTAAATTTGGCTCTCTGGCTTATTGATATTAAATAGAATAACTGATATAGTTGGGTTTAAGTCCACCATCTTATTTATTTTTTATTTGTTCATATGGTCTTTGTTCATTTATTCCTCCTTTTGTATTAATCAGGCATATTTTTAAGTTTCATTTATCTACTCCATTATTAGGTGAGTAGTTATAAATTATTGTATTTTTATTTTAGGATTTCTCTAGAGATTTAATACAATCCATCCTAACATTTTTGCTATTATCATGTATTTTGTTTATATATGTTATAAACCCCACTAGACATTATTACTGCTACATGAAATAGTCAGTAGTATTTTATGTTTACCCACATATTTATACTTTCTGTTGCTCTTCATTCCTTCTTTCAGTTCCATGCTTTCATATAATTATTTCCTGTCATTATTTTGGTAGTGTGGGTGTGCTGGTGAAAACTTCTCTCATTTTTATTTTTCTGAAAATTCCTTTATTTTGCCTTCACTTTTAAATGGTATGTTAAATGAGTATAGAGTTCTAGATTGATAATCTTTTATTTTAGCACTTTGAAGATGTTATTCCATTATCTCCTGGATTCCATAATATATGTTGAAAAATCAATCTTTAGTTTTATTATTGCTTATTTGAAGTTAATGGTTTTTTCTCTGGCTGCTTTTAAGAATTTCTCTCAATCCTTGATTATTAGAAGTTTGACAAAAATATGTCTAAGTGCATCTTTCTTTTGATTTATCATGCTTAGAATTTGCTGAGGTTCTTGAATCTATGGGATGATATCTCATCAACTTTGGAAAAGTTTTAGCCATTATTTCTTCAAATATTATTTCTGCTCCAATTTATTTCTCCTCTTCTGTTATCCCAGTGAAATACTGTAGACCTTTTAACTTTGTTCCATATGTCTTGAATGCTCAGTTTTGTTTTTATAGATTCTGTCTGTGCTTGAATTTGTATATTGTTTTATTGTCATATCTTAGAGTCTGGTAATCCTGTCTTCTTCTCTGCTGTTGATTCTGCTGATGAATGCCTCCAATGTGTTCTTAACTTCAGATATTGTATTTTTCAGTTAAAGAATGTCCATTTGATCCTTTTACATAAATTTCAATTCTCTGTTGATATTTCTTATCTTTTCATTCATTTTCCCATTTTTTCCTTCTGTTTCCTATAATACATTAATCAGGTAAAGTCCTTGTCTGCTAGCTTCAATATATGGATTATCTGTAGGTCTGCTTCTATTATTTATCTTTTCTCTTGATGATGATTACAAGTCACATTTTCTTTCTTCTCTGAATGTAATTTGTCATTGTTTGTTAGGCATTGTATACAAGAACACTTCAGAGATTCCAGATGATGCTTTACACTAGAGAGGGTTTCCACTTTCCCCATTAGTCAGATAGGATGAAGGGTTTATCTTTGAAATGGGTAGGGTTTAAGTTGCAGCTTTAGTGAGACTTAGTCCACTTCTGTTTTTTCCCTGTTCCTCAAACCTAGCTCTTCTGGGCTTTTGATTAAAGCCTGCACGATCTCTGTCTTCTCAGTCCTGAAAGACTGGGGAATTTAGTGCTGTACTTTGGAGGTTTTGAACTTAGCTCTCTATCCTCCCACTCCTTGCCCCATTACAACGTCAAAATCTGGAAGATGTCCTAAGGGGTGCCTGGCTATGTGTTTAAATGACAAGACCTCTTTCTCTAGTTACACTTTTTCTCCTTAGCACTATAAAACTAGAAGAGACTGTATCATGCCTTTTGGAAGCCTTCAGCCAAACTTCCCAGCTTCCTTTGCGTAGCCCTTGAACTCAGAAGATGTCCCATGGGGAAAACCAGCTGTGTGTTTAGTAGTTCTCAAGTTTAGTTTCTCTTACCAGTCCCATGTGACTACCAAAAACCTCTCTGGTTTCTCTTTCTTCAAGAAATTCTTTTTTACAAGCCAAATCTAATTCTCAGTCCATGCCCAGAATTGTCAAATATCCCCAAAGAAGAAAACAACTGGTAATTTATGTAGCCCTCATTGCTTCCTCATTTTCTGAGACCCTTAAAAATGTAATTTTTGTAGTCTGTCTGAGTTTTTCTAGTTGTTGCAATGGGAATTCTAATCTGCCATGACCTACCACATTTTACTCAGGAACAGGAGTCCCCTGATCCTTATGTTTGTGGGTAAAGGCTCACCGATATGGTTACAACTTCAAGAATTGAAAGGACCATAACCTGCCTCTAGTATTTGGATTCCAGGATATGAAAGGTTACATTGGTGGTCTAGATTTGGGTTCTCAATTACAGAGGCCCTGAGCAATTAAGTAGCATGGCCTTGGGAGATATTGCTAAATTTGCTGTAGGGAGGAAATTTGTCAGAATGAATGGTGGCTTTTGAATGGACTATATAAGCTTGCAGCAATAACCATAGCTAGCAATAATCAAAATTGACTGATGCTATGGGATTCTGAATATGAAATGGTATGAATACCTTTATAATTTTTTTGCTTATATTGTCTTTTTATATACATATACACAAATACACACATACATATGTATGTATATATGTAAATCCATATAATATATATTTTTTATTCTAACCTCACTTTTCAGTCATTATTAATATATGAGGATTTATTGTTTTTTTAATTAAATTATGCTTTTAAATTATATTCCTTTTCAAGAACAACATTGACATTTTAAACTAGGTCCACATCTTTTATAACTTGACTTAACTAGTTTTTAGTTCCTTTTTTGTCTTTATGTTTTGGTCAGTTGAAGGATGCCTTTAAATGATTTCTTCTAGGGGCACCTGGGTGGCTCAGTCAGTTAAGTGTCTGCTTCGGGTCAGGTCATGATCTCAGGGTCCTGGGATGGAGCCCCACTTCAGCTTCCTGCTCAGTGGAGCCGGCTTCTCCTTCTCCCTCTACCCCTCCCCCCACCTCGTGCTCTCTCTGTCTCTCTCTCTTGCTCTCACATAAATAAATAAAATCTTTTTTAAAAAGTTATTTCTTCTAAAAGATATATTGGTATTTTGTAAGTACTTGCATGCCTGACGATGTCTCTTATTGTCCTCATGAATGAAAAATAGCCTTGAAATCTTCAAGCTATGAATTTTTGGTCTCAAACCTCTAGAGCAGTGGTTCTCAAACTTGACTGCATATTGTCATCTCCCAAGAGCTTTGAAAAATGCTGATGGCTGGGTCCCATCACCAGAAATTCTGACATAATTGGTCTGAGATGTGGCCTGGATATCAGGATTAAAAACAAACCAAGACAACAACAATAAAAAATATGCTTGGGCCCCACTCTAGATCAATTGAACCCGAATTTCTGGGAGTGGAACTTAGGTATCAGCACACTTTTTCTGCTTTGTGTGAGAAATTCTCAAGTATGTCAACCACACTGTCTGTTTCCAACAATGTTGATTTTGTTCTTTATTGTCATCAATGTGAATTAGAATTTTGCTTTTATATTCTTAGAGTTTTTGCAATCCTCTTACTTGTCCTCTCCCTTTCAATCTGATTCTGTAGTCTCTTTATGCCAGTTGACCTCTTCTTATAGCTTTCCCCTCTTTTACTATGAAAGTGACTCATTTTACATCTTACAGAATAGTTTTCTGACATTTTCTTTTATACTTTGCATGAGATCATTTTTGAAAGCTTGTTTTTCTTTTTATATGTTGAGAATGATACTCCCTTTCCTCTTTTCCCATAGTATTTTTTTTTTTTTTGTCAGACCCTTATTTTTATTGTTATTGTGGTTTTGGTTGTGCGTGCTTTCTTTCTTTTTTTTTTTTCTCATTTCAGATAAGGCAAAACTAATCTTATTGGCCCCACTCTCAGGCATTGTGGGTGATAGATGATTATTTTTCATAAATCCCCTTCTATAGTAGTTACAAGCATTCTCATCTCCAATTCTAATTCCAGAGGTCTAAGAGGCTTTCTCTTTACATTCTTTTACTGTACGAGGAAACATCTTTTGCCTCTATTTGCCTGGTTCTCTGATATTCCAACTTGGCACAATGTACTTTTTAAAATGTTTAATTCCAGTACAGTTAACATACAGTATAACAGACAGTTATATTTGTTTCAGGTATACAATATAGTGATTCAACACTTCCACACATCACCGGGTGCTCATCACGACAAGTGCCCCCCTTAATCCCCATCACCTATTTCACCCAGCCCCCATCCACCTCCCCTCTGGTAACCATCAGTTTGTTCTCTATAGTTGAGAGTCTGTTTCTTGGCTCTCCCTCTCTCTCTCTCTCTTTTTTTTTCCTTTGCTCATTTGTTTTGTTTCTTAAATTCTACATATGAGTGAGATCATATGGTATTTGTCTTTCTCTGACTGACCATAGACAAAAATAAACTCAAAATGGATTAAAAACCTGAATGTGAGACCTGAAACCATAAAAATACTAGGAGAGAGCACAGGCAGTAATGTCTCTGACATCGGCTGTGGCAACATTTTTCTAGATATGTCTCCTGAGGCAAGGAAAAGAAAAGCAAATCCTAACTATTGGGACTCCATCAAATAAAAAACTTCTACACAGTGAAGGAGAAAATCAACAAAACTAAAAGACAACCTACAGAATGGGAAAAGATATTTGCAAATGACATAATCTGATAAAGGATTAGTATTCAAAATATATAAAGAATTTATACTATTCAACACCCCAAAACTAAATAATTCAATTAAAAAATGGGCAGAAGACATGAGCACAATGTACTTTTAAAAACTTTGTCCAGCACCACTCTTACACACTTCTCCTCCACCTTCCATCCTCCACCTTTCCTCCAAAAGAGGTAGGTACCTCTTTTTTCTCATCTCTCTCTCCATCTCTCTCTCTCTCGCTTGCTCTTTGCACTTTCCATGTTCTGGCTTTCACTCTCATATTGCCCCTGTGCCCACTCTCTTTCTTACTCACATTTTCTCTCTATTTCTCTTTCATACTCACTGTCTCTCTCTCTCTCTTTCTCCCTCTTATTCTCTCTCCTGCAATTTGTAAAATGACCTCTCCATATTTGTAGTTTGTCACCACCTGCACAGAGGTATCTTCTCTATATTCGTAGTTATGGGGCTCTTTGAGTTGCTAATAACAAAAACCACCTTTTACTGGATGCAAAAAAGAAGGGGAAATTTATTGGAAGGTTAGAGACATCTCATAGAATCAAGAGTTGAACAATCATGAAAAGAAATGGCTCTAGAGTCCACTGCTAATGCGTGAACTTAAAACCAATCTCCTTGCTTTTCTATTCCTAGTTTTAAGTTCCTGGAAGAGAGAATTTGACCAACTCAGGTACCTAACGGTGGATCAATCAAATCTGGACAGAGGTGGAGGGTTGTGTTATGTAGGCGAGACCACTTTGGATCTGCCTATGTCTATTGGGTTTTTCCAAGTGTTCATAAACTAGACCACAACCCACATGGTTGTACACTGAAATCTCAATCCAGTCCTAGTTTTCTGCCTTTTGGATGATAGACCCACTTGGATGAACCATAGTAGTGACTAGAATTCTCATTTTCCCTTTAATACCCATTCCCTTTAATGGGATTCACTCTCACCAAGACAATAGCCTCTTGCCTGGTCATCCAGCTTGGCTGTTATCACCAATCCCTGACTATCTTCCCTCCACACTACACATCCAGTAACAATAAATCAAATCCATATCTGTGTGTAAGGAAAAATAGAACCCAACCTATAAAAAACATCTCAGGAGAGAATTACAAATAATTCACAAATATTTTTCAACTGGAATTGGGCTTTGGTCACAGTAAGTAGAACAGTTTACTTAAAAAAAGAATTGTCTAATTATTCATTTATTTATCCATTTAAAATAGTTTCTGAATACTGATTCTATGCTGGTTTCTACTGAGGTCCATGAACACAGTGGTGAACAACATTAGCCAAGCCCCTAATCTCAGATCCTCTGGTCTAGCAAGGATGATCAGAAACTAAAGAGCCTCACAGAGCTGTCTGTAATTTACAACTATTTTAAGTGTGCCAAAGGGGAGGAATGAGGGTCTATGAGTACAGTTAATGGGAGGCCAGGGGTGTCTTTTCCTGAGGAACTGATGCTTGCACTGAGATCAGAAGGCTGGGAGTGGGGGTGTCAGGGATGAGAAATCGAGAACAGCCTTCCGGGCAGAGAGAGCAAGGAGTACGTGGGCTCTGGTGACTTTGAGGAACTGGGAATCTGGTGTGCCATGGGAGAGCAGAGATGAATGGAGGAGCAGAGTAGGAGGCAAATGGGACAGCAGGCAGGGCCAGCCCTTGTGAGCAGGTTACAGATTTTGGCTGAGGGGCCATCAAGAGCTTTTCAAGCAGTAATGCAACAGAATCAAATTCAAGTTTTAAAATGATTATTCTAGTTGCTGTGGGGAGAATGAGTTAGAAGGGATTGAGAGAGGATATGGGCAAAGTGAGGGGCACATTGAGTGAAATCTGGAAACAACTCTTGTGAAATATTCGCGTATCTGTAGAACTGGCAGGAAGCCAAAATTCTCTGATAATTTTATGGCTATTTTCATTTTGAGCCTGCCAGTCATCATAGTTCAGAGGTTGTATGAATAAAGTAGTAATAACGTCAAGACAGAAATGTTAAATGACTAGGTTTTGCCCCAGATGATGAAATAATAATATTATGTGTGAATCAAGGATAAGTCCTAGGTTTCTGGCTTGAGAAATTAGGTAAATGTTTGGTGTGACTGCCTACACTGTCTCTTTTATTTCTCTTTGAGAGAAGGTTATCCATTGAGAAGGGGCCATGTTGGTTATGCTTTTTCTTTAGTTGGTCAAGATCCTAACTGAGCATACATATTTAATTGATTTTTTTTTTTTTGCCACCTACACTTGGAGATATATATCTTTTTTTTATGCTTGTATTTTTTCTAAAGGCCTGAAAATATATTTGGGGGATTAAAGGAAATACTGAATTTAAGTACTTAAGTCATTATGAAAGGTATCCTTCAAAACCCTCTGGTAGTTTATGATGCATTCTAACTCAAGTTTATTAAAAACATATTGAGACACTTTAAAAGTAGCATTTTAAACATTGGCTATTGTTTATGATGATGGAAGAGTTGGAGGCAATCTGAGTACCCATTGCTGAAGAAAGGGAAGGCAAGATGTGGTGGACACAGAGATCAGAAGGAAGAGACCGGATGTCCACACAGTAAGAGCTGTTTCAGTGCACAACTATTTCAATGGGGATAAAAGGGTTGAAGCTAGAGTATTTCAGACCCACAGTAAAATTTAATTTCCTTACAAGATTTTAATAATTTATCCCTTCCTTTTCCCTCTTTCCTTCCATTCACTCATTCAGTCAGTGTTTTTTGAGGCACAGCCACTGTGCTAGGTACTGAGGATATTGTAAAGAACAGCATAGATGTTCTTTCCCCAGTGGAATGGGGAGGATAATCACATAAATAAATGCATGGGTACAAATTGTGATGAATTCCTTGGAGAAAAAATACAAGTTACTAAATTTCAAAGAGGTAGACCAGGATAGGTCTCATGGACAAAGTGACCTTTGAGTTGAGACATAAAGAATGGTATTTCCTGAGGGGAGGCTGGGAGAAGAGCATTTCAGTCTGCAGGAATAGCCTGGACAACACACCCAAAGAGAAAAAGGGCCTGGTATCCATGAGAAAATGAAAAGACGTTGATATGAGTGTATACTGGTGTACAAGATGGGGCTGGAGAAACAGGAGGAGGCCAGGCCATTACGGGTCCTCTAAATCTCATTACTAATCTTTGATACTTACCCACAGACAAGCAGCATCTGTTGAAGGGTTTTGAGCTGAGATGAAGAATGATCTGACTGACATTTTAAGTCTTGTCTTTGCTATAAGGAGAAAGGATTGGAATAGAACAAGAATGGATGCAGTAGTTTAGGTGAGAGGTGGCTTGCACAAGGAAGTGGTAGAGGAGATGGAGAGACATGGGTAGATTTGAGAGATATCCTAGTGGTAGGATAATTAGAACTCAGTGTTACATTAGATATAGTGATGACAGAAAGGTGAAATCAATAATTTTTTCAAAAAGCAGAAAGAACTGTTTTCACAGTGCCTTGAAGATGGTTAGGGCATCAACAGTATTCTTTGGGGACCTCTCTAATAGAGTAGATTCCAAGTCCTCAATAAGGAGAAGTTATATGTTCTTTCTACAACTTGCCACAGAACACTGTACAACTTTGATGTGGTCGGGGCTCCAGCACCCTAGCTGTGGCAGGAGCAGCAGTGCCCAGGAGATGCTTGGGGGAAGATGGCAGAGCAATGGAAGCCACTGAGTCCATATGAGGCACTCTGGGAACTTCTGGAAACACTGGTAGAATAGAACTTAAAAGGGAGGCTGAGGTCCATTTAAGCAGATGGGACAGAACCAGCAGCACCTGGTTCATTATTGTTAGGGTGGCCTCATTACCTGAATAAATTGTATAGGGGCTCAGAAGATTAGCTAAGGATATCCGGGAAGGCTATATAGACCAGGTCAGACTTGAGCTGGGTCTGGTGGTTTGGGATGTATAAAGATGGAGGAATTGGGCGGGGCGCCAGGGGGGAACTTCAGGCAGAAGAAACAGGTTGAGGAAAGGCCCCAGGACACACATTTTGGCAGAAGCCAGTATGCCTGAAAGAAGACAGGGAGAGGTAGGGCTGCAAAAGATGGGCAGGACCAGACCACATTGGACCTGCAATATATCAGGCTTAGAACTTTGGGCTTTGCTTCATAGGAACTGGG
The DNA here is from genome assembly GCF_004348235.1 of Phoca vitulina. Classification (NCBI taxonomy): domain Eukaryota; kingdom Metazoa; phylum Chordata; class Mammalia; order Carnivora; family Phocidae; genus Phoca; species Phoca vitulina. The sequence continues at coordinate 45,342,991 of NW_022589707.1, forward strand.
GAACCCTTGAAAGTTTTTGAGGAGGGTAATGTTACAATGTTGTTATAGGGAAAATAATTTGGTAGCTGCATGTAGAGTAAAATATTTTGAGAAGAGACTAGAAGCCATGACCAATGTTGTTGTCCACAGGAAGAGTAAGGAAGTCCTTGGACCTGGACCAGGGGTTAGGGGGTGGAAGCCGAGGGAAGATTTGACAGTCTGCAGGAGTGCAGCTCACAGCACTTTGCCTGGGAGGTTGCAGGGCTAGGAGTGAAGAAGGGAAAGAGAAGGGCTGAGAGACAGATGTTGAAAAGGAAATAGCAGTCAGAGAAGTTAAGGAAGGAGAGGAGTGAGACATTAGACAGAAAAGAGAGCTAAGAGGAAGAAAGAGGGAGGAGGGACAGAGAAAGCCAGAGCCAAGATAGAGGGGTGGGGAGGACACATCAGATAGAGGAGAGAGAAGGAAGACATAGGTTCTTAAAGCCAGCAGCTAGTGCAATGGTGACACCTTTAATAGAAATAAGGAAACACTCAGAAAAATCTGGTCAACTCAGTTTAGTTAATCCAGGTCTTGGGATCATCACCTCATTACAATCATGCATTGAAACTGAAGGCCAATGGCTAAGTTTGTTCTGTGACCCTTTTCTGGTTGTTATTGGGAGAACTGCAGGCCGCAGAGCAAGTGTCCTCCGTGAGACTGTCCTACCGTAAAAGGTAAAATATCCCTGTTGCTAGGAGACATATTCCACCATCTTCTGCTAAGAGGAAAGACACCTAACTCTTAATCAGATCAGCTAACATTCAGAAAAGATTTTTTAATTCAACCCAAGGCAGATTTTGCCCAATTTTAGATTGTCCTTGGAGAGAAAGTGGTTCCCTGGCTCCCTCCCTAGCCCCCGAAGGCAGCGACATCCACCTTTTGTTGCTGACAGCCATCCCAGGTGGGTCTCAGCTGTGCTGCCTGGGCACCGCTAGACAGGTCACACATGCAGCTGTGGAAGCAGCTGGACCCTTTGTTTGATGCTCCCAGCCTCGTATGTGACCGCATCAGCACTCCCAAGCGACAAAGTCCAGCTTTAGAGAAATGACTAGAAATGATAGCAAAAATCATCTGCAGGAAAAAATCCAAGCCCTTCCTTCATATTGTTGAGCCAAGAAAAAAGGAGAAAAAGTCCCTTACAGTAAAATGAATGGGGCAGAAAAGAATTTTCCGCTTGTGCTTCATTTTGTCTATGGATCACATTTTGACCATTTCATAATTATTCTTTGGTATGTTTTGTGGAAGAGAGACATTAGGCATTTGGAAAACTCTCTTAAAACCCTGACATTTGTTTGATACGAAATTTACCCTTTTGTTTCCCCTGGAATAAATCTAACAACTCTGGACTATTGACAAACATTCCCTTTTGGTGTCCCCACTCCCCTCGAAGCCAACATGAGGTAACGGAAATTTTCTACGCAAATATGTAATCACCCCAATTTGCATACTGTTTGCATAACTAGGGATAGAGGGATTTTTCTCCTCCTTCTGTGGGAGAAACCCAACCACACGACCTTCTTGGATTTCATCTTATATCTGATTTCCTGCCTTAGACACACAGTGTTAAGAGAATTTTCCCGGACCTACGATAATCTGACCCCTTATCTTCCAGCCTTCCTATAATAATCAAACAAAATTACTTAAGTTTTCATCCTGCATAATAACAGGAAATCCATTCTCTTCCAGAATATCTACTCTCTGGGACTCCAGAGAGCAATTTCTTACTACCTAGGAACAGCTTCTGAAGTCTTCTGCTTCTCTCTCCTGGCTTTGCTCCAAGTGTTCAGTTCCTCCTTTGTTAACACAATCTAAATTGCAGTGGTCAATCGGTTTCCAAAAGATGAAGATGGCAGAGTGGATTATGAAACACAAAGGAAAACAGAAAGCTCTCAGACATCATGGTCCTCTTCAGTGATTCTATTTCACAGGGAGCCCTTACTCCTCCTTTCCTGGGTTCTGGCTGGTTGCTGGAATCCATTGTTTCTCTCACATTCAAATCCCCAGCTCCTGGACTCTGCAGAGGAAAATGAAAATGTAATTAAGACAATTTATAAAAACAAACACTTCTCTTCCCCCAGAAACCCCACCCACAACTCTTTTAAGGAAGACACCTTTTTTCTTTATTAGATGAAGTTCACCTTCTATTCTAACCACTTTTCCAATTTCAAATTAGCCTAGGCCTTATCTTAGACAACCAAAAATTCCTTTAAAGACTTCCTTTAAAAAAAGAGGTATTTCCCTCTAAAGATGAACCAACCACTCCCACTTAGCAACAGCCACAATCCATAGGCAGATTTTTATTCCTGAAACAAAACCCATTCTAAAACATTTATTTCTCTGCTGCTTCCAACATCCTTATTTATATTCAATGGAATTGGGGCGGGGGAAGAATGGCTATCTCTGGAACTTGGAGAATCCGTGAAGGAGAAAAGGGCCAACAAAGACATTTATTATAAATAGTATTCAAACTCTTTAACATCTGACGGAAGATGGGGTAATGGATAAACCACCTGCCTGGAATTCAGGCAAATGACAAACCTGCATTCAAACCCAAGTCTGATAACCATTTCCTCTGTGTCCTTGGGCAAGTCACTAACTTCCGTAAAACAAGAATAAACATATACCTACAACACAGGTTATTATGAAAATCGGGAAAACTTATGTAAAGGACTTGTTACCTAGTTAAGGGCTCATAAATATTCCTTCTCATCCCATTCCCCAGACTAGTAAGCTATGATTGTTAGCAATATAAACCAGTGCCTTAAATACCTTGGAATTAACCAATTGAATAAGAAAATGTTCCAGTAGGTAGTTTAGATGCCAAACCCATTGAATTTCTCACCTTTTCTCTGTCTTCTTGTTCCTTTTAGCATTTCTCCTACCCTCTTCAGCCTTAGTCCTACCATTCTGACTCCTTGTCTTGGTAGCCTTTTCCTGTTCCTAGACCCGATCAGGTTCATTGGATATGTCATTCCCTTGGCCTGGAATTCTCTTTCTCAGATCTTTACCTGGCTGGCTCCTTCCTGTCCATCAGACCTCAACTCATTTGTCTCTTCTTTAGTGGGCGTTCTCTGTTGACCCAATCTAAAGCAGCTCCCTCACTGATCTCTGTTACATCATGTGGTTTTATTTTCTTCATTACACACATCTCACTATGGGAACCTCTTGCCTACATTATCTATCTCCTTCACTGAACTGTATGAAATCAAGGAACTTTCCCAACTTTGTTCCTGTTACATTCCCAGCATGGAGTCTGGTACCTAGTAGGTCCTCAATAAATTCTTGATGAATAAATGGTTCTATCTCTCTTCATAATGCTACTCTGTCAATCCATGTCATTGGTTCACTTGGCATCTCTATCAGAACAGGCAGCCACAGCAGTCCAGAGAGGATGAAATGAATTAAATTATAATTGCATTTTGTACTTTGTTGACGCAACTGTCTGCACTTACAGGCTGAGAATAAAATTTCCATGATCCATCGTTAAGTGAGAAAAGCAAGTTACAAAATGGTATATGTAGTATGACCCTTGTAATAGTCATAACACATAAATATTTGTTGAACAAGTCACATTTTTTCTAAAAACATGCCTATATACAAATGTCTGAAAAATGGCCTGAGAAAAATACACAAATGTAAAAAAAAAAGTAGCTATTTCTGGGAATGAAATAATGAGTAATAGTTTTTCTTTTCTTTATATTTTCTCTAAATTTTTATACCAGGAGAAGATAATCATAGTCGTGGTAATTTTTATAGTCAGAAAACCCAATAAAACTATTTCCACTTTTAAAAGAAGAAAAAGGATTTACGCACAAGAGAAATTGATATTCGAAACTTTTTTTTGCAATAAAAGATATAAACTGATGATTGACAGAAAAGCAAATGTCTTTTAAATATATGAAGATATGTTCATTGTCAGAGAAACACAAATTAAATTAAAACTATTCTGAGATAGTGCTTTCACCCATTTGTTTGACAAAAATTTCAAAAGCTCACTAATACACTCTGTTGGCAAGGCTGCAGGGAAATAGCAACTTACGCATTGCTAGTGGAAGTATGAAGTGATAACCTATAGGAAGGTCAGTTTGGTAATACTTAATCAAAATTTCTACTGCATAAACAAGAGGCTGGAAAGCTGTAGCCCATGGGCTGCTGTCTGGTTTTGGATAGCCCACAAGTTAAAAATGATTTATACAATTTTAAATGGTGAAACAAAAATCAACATAAGAATAATATTTCATAACACATGAACATGATATGAAATTCAAATTTCAGTGTCCCTAAATAAAGTTTTATTGGAATACAGCCATGCTCATTTATTTATATATTGTCTATGGCTGCTTTCATACAACAATTGCAGAAATGAGATTGAGATAGAGACCATATGGCCTGAAAGACCTAAAATATTTACTATCTGGCTCTTTACAGAAAACATTTGCCTATGTACTCCTAGCAAAAAGCCTTTGACCAGTAACTACACTTTGAGTCATTCATTTTATGTACTTGGACATGTGCAAAATGAAATACTCGGCACTGTTTATGAAGTATATAATTGGGAATGACCAAAATGATTATTGTAGGATATTTGAGAAACTATGGTACATCCATACCAAGGCATAGCAGTGGCTATTAAAAAAATTTTTTTAAAAGAGGATACAGATCTTAGGTACTGATGTGGAAATACATCCAAGACTTACTGTTAAGTAAAATGACTCTACATATTGTGGGATTCTTCCATGTTGAACAGCCTTGGAGCACTATTCACACTGAATTCTATGTAAGCATCGCCCCTCCCAGAGTTGTGCAACAGTAGGTACCCCGATAATATGTCATTAGTGTGTTAATAGAAGGGGGAGCGTGTACTCATATATGCTTACATATGTATACACAACCTTTATTCTGTGAATGCTGCATGAGAAACTAATAATAATGGTTAGCTGCTAGAGAGGTCGGGGCTGGACTAAGGGACAGAAGTGTAAGGGAGGTTTTTGACTGTATCCCTTTTAATACCCTTCTTGGTATTTTAAACCATTGAATGTGCAGCCTATAAAAAATTGAGTAGTTTTTTAAGAGATGAAAATATATCTAGAAAAGATATCCTGGCTGCTGCCTCAGTCTTCCCTCAGTTCATTGACCTCCTGGCCTGAAGCAAAGGCATTTGTTAGTCAGCCCAGCGCTGTGCTGTGCCTGCTCCTTTCTCTCCCCAGCCAACATTCTGATTCTCTGCTCTCACCTCACTATCTCCTGGTTCTCCTCCCAACTTCACGCACGCCTCCCCACCAGCCCGCCCTTCCCACCGCCTCCCATGCGCTTTGTGCTCTCTGAAACTCCTGCTTTGCAGAGACAAGACCACTGTTACTCCAACCAACAGCTCACCCCTTCCCTCCCTCTCGCCCTCTCTTGGTCCAGTGGTTACCCTGGCTGTCAGTCTCCCGGGTCTCCCCTGCTGCCTTTCCTGGGCAGACCTCACCTCCTCCCAGACCCGTTCTCAGTGGTGAAGGGGCTTGGGCAGGACTTCCTCATTCCCCAGGGCCATTTCTAGGCTGTCGAAACACAGCTCTCTTCCTGTTTCATCTTTTGAACTCCACGTCATCTGTCCACACTGTCCTCTTCGAATCAATGATCGTGTGGCCTCCTGTCTGCTCGCAGGCACCAGCACACACCTTCAGTGTTCTTTCTTCTCCCCACGCCGGCCGCCCCATCACCATCCATCACTGCATGTGGTTCTCCTTCTCCTCCATGAGGCCTCAGGCCTCCACCTTCATTTCACATCACAGAGAAGCAGCACCCTCACGTCCTGGGCCTTCTCCTTCTAAAGCCCCTTGAGGGATCCCCCACTTCTGAAAAGCCCATACCTCAGACCTCTCTCTCTCTGCTCACCGCTCTCAGCTGCCTGCTCTTCCCCTCACTCAAGTCCACATTCCCCACTCTGATCACCACAGAGAACTTGCTCAATGCCTCAGTCCCTTCCGTCTGGCCTCCCATTGAGGCTGCCACACCTGAGCTGCTGTGGCCTTCTATGGTGGATGCTACAGACCAGGCCTATTCTGGAATCCTGCTGTCTGATTTCAGCCTGCCATATGCTATATAGCTTACCAATCATCATCATCTTCTCCTCCTCCTCCTCCTCCTCCTTCTTCTTCTTCTTTCTTCTTCTTCTTCTTCTTCTTCTTCTTCTTCTTCTTCTTCTTCTTTCTTCTTTCTTCTTCTTCTTCTTCTTCTTCTTTCTTCCTCCTCCTCCTCCTCCTTCTTCTTTTTAGCCCCCAAACATCACCCAAATGGTGATTTTATCCCTACTGTCTCCTGTAATTCTAATGAAGTGGTTCCCAAACCTTTCATTTAGAATCACCTAGGGGTGGGGGACATTTAAAAGTCCTGATGCTCAGGTTGCATCCCATACCAACTAAATTAGAATTTTGGGGGGCTGGGCATCAGTCATGAGTACTTTTTTGAAGATCTTCAGATGATTTCAATGTTCAACAAAGTTTGAAACCAGTGTCATAGTGTTTCTGATTTATGCTTACGCTTAAGGAGACTCTCAGTCTCCTTAAGGCATCAAGAGCACCTGCATGAACAAAGCTTAAATGTCAGGACTGAGCCTAAGACCATCTCTGTCAGCATGACAGCTAGTCTCTCCAGGAATTTCTTGTCTAGGAAGTAAAAGCTGTAAACCAATAAATAACCCTGTTTGCTTTTGTCTGGGCAAATAGTTTGCTCATCTGGTCAAACATCTCTCTGCTCAGGACAATAGATTATTTACTTTGGCAAACAGTTCAATTGTCAAACAACTGTTTGCTTATCCAAGACTTGACCTTCACCTCCTGGGTTCACCAGTATTAACTATCATGTCATGAGTTTTGTTTAGTCCTAATCAGATCTCCCCTTCAAAGACCTATGTTGAACCACTCGAACCCAGATCCACAAACCCTATAAATATTCTTCCTTGCTTGATTAACAGGTTTTCCTGTGGTCTTTTGGAGAAGTTGGCTCTTGATAATGTAACTTCACTGGCCCTTTATCTGCACCCTCATTTTACACGTTTAGGCTAGAAGGAAGAGGTTTCTGACTTTCATCATATGAAGCCCATCCTTTCCTGTAAATACTGATTCCTCCAGTCATTTTCTCCTTTGGAACCTTCCACTCTGTCTAGGGAAGCCACTTCTATGTTTTCCTTTACCCACACAATCACAGTACTTCCAGCATCAGATGTGTGGGTTTTCCACATCAATCAATTCTCTGCAACACCAGCTGGGTACCGTACAATTCAATTCTGACACGGTCTACCCAGAGTTAACCTCAGATCCCACAAATTAAGGGCTCAATCCCACAAGACTGCCCCCACTTTCGATGCCAATCACAAGTCCTAGGTTGTCAACTGTACCTCTGTAAATTGGGATTCCCACAACCCCCTATTTAGGTTCACTAACTAATTTGCTAGATGGATCACAGAATTCAGGGAGACACTTATATTTACCGGTTTATTGTAAAGGATATAGATGAAAATCCAGATGAAGAGATACATAAGGCAAGATGTGTGGGAAAGGGCACAGAGCTTCTATGTCCACTCCAGGCACCCTGCTCTCCCAGCACCTGCATATGTTCACCAAACCAGAAGCTTCCAAATCCAATACTTCTGGGATATTTTTGGAGGATTCATGACATAGTCTGATTGATCATTAACTTAGTCTCCAGTCCCTCTCCCCATCTTGAAGGGTGGGAAATGAGGTGGAAAGTTCCAAGTTTCTAACATAATCTTCTCTTTCTGGTGACCAGCCCTCATCCTGAAGTGATTGGGAGCCCACCCAGAGCTGCCTCATTAGAACAAAAAACATTCCAAGGGATTTTGGAAATTCCAAGGGATTTGGGAGCTCTGTGTCAGAAATCAGGCAAAGACCAAATGTTAGAACAAAAGATATTCCCCATGTTCTTATTACTTAGGAAATCACAAAGACTTTCGGAGCTCTGTGCCAGGACTTGGGGGTAGATATGTATATTTATTATTTCCCACCTTCCTTCTAACTCTTTCTCTCCTAATACCAGGCATCTGAGATTTGCCCAAATTGACAAGATCTTCACTTGATCCTGATACCTCTTCTCACGATAAGTTAACAATTCTCTCCTGTCAAATACTTGAATATGTGAACTGCCACCACATGTCACTTTCCTGGGCAGCTACATCTTCCCTCTCTTGCTCCTTTTGACTCACCATGCAGCTGAACCTTTCCTCCTCCATTTTACTAATGACCTCTTTATTGCCACATCTCGTGGTCTTTCATCAGAGTTCCTTTTGATGATTCCACTGGATATGACAACTATTATGTCACCTCTTTCTCTCTCAGCTTCTATGACATGTCATTTTCCCGTGTCAGTCTCTCATTCTCCTTCTCTCACATTCTCTCTCTTCCCTTTTCTGGTTCCTCTTCCTTGCCCTGCTTACCAACTGTGAGTATCCTCCAACACTCCAGTCTACTCACACACCCTCCCTGAAGTCATTCACTCTCATGGCTTCAACTCCCACCTCTGAGAGCAACTCCTACATCAGTATTTCAAGCACAGGATAGAGCAGGTGCTTCACGGACAAACAGCCTTGAGTTAATCAAATAGCTGATGAGGATGAACACATTATTTCCAGGGAGTTTCATAGGAGCAGCTGGAATTGCCAGCAGAATGTGTCTCTGGATGTGTGTGGGGATATATGCCCAACAGTGGATCGACAACCTGTGGCCAAGACATCCCAGTGGCTCTGCTGAATCTTGAAGATCCCAGCACTCCCCCATGACTGCCAGTCCATATCCGCAGCCCTGCCCACAGGACATCAGCCTATAAAAGGAAAATGAGAAGTGCCCTCTCCAGAGTGAAATCTGAGTGGCAAGCCTTGACTCTAACCCTGCCTAATGATACAGTGAGAAACACGGGTGATCTTTTTGCTGTAATGGGGACACCGTGACCAACTTGCCTTGACGCAGTCATATCATAGGGACTGAATGGAGGTGGAAGAGAAATTCCTCAGAGGGCATGTTCACGATAGCCCCGGAATAGCTCTGGAGACATTCAGAACTGCCCTTGGGCGAGCTGTATTTATGTTTTATCCACCCAACCAGTAATTATTATCCAAAAATTATGTTTAAAACAACATTTTAGCAGCCACCGTACTCAGTGCTGGTGATACACACATCAGTACAACTTGTCTCCTGCTTCCAGAGAGCCTACATCTGGTCCCCACACAAACACATGTTCAATCAGGAGTAACAGAATTAGACAGGCTTTAAGAGAGATAGGAACAAAGAGCTCATATTTGTAATAGTGTTTAGTATTTCACCAAGTGTTTTCACATCCTTACCTCATTTAATATTTATAACAACACAATAACATAGTGTTGATTTCATTTTACAGACGAGAATATCAAGGCATAAAGAGGTCATATGCGAAATAATGTATGTAGCAAATGGCTGAGAGCTGGGGCAGGACCCAGGTGGCCAAATCCAATTCCCTGCCTTCCTACTCAGTCTCCTTGTTGGTGTAGGGAAAGTGCTAGGCTGCATGTCTTTCTTCCGTAGTTTCTTCAATTATGAGATTCTCTGACTCTATAACAAGGTCCCTCCCTCAGGGAGCTCCCAGTCCAGGAGGGACAAGTAGACCAAAATATGAACAACGTTGTTCCCCTGCTTAGTTCATAAGGCTGCTGTGAAGATGACATTACATGATGCACTAACCCCGGGAAAGCGCTTGGTGATTCAGAGAACTAGATGCACTGATCTTAGCCCTTCGTATGTACCACTGTGGACAGGTATTTTTCCGGTCTCTCATTAGTTTTCCAAGTATCTGCCTCCCCCAGGAGTCTGCAGGGGCAGGGAGCAGGTTTCGCCCACTGTCACTAAGAATAGTGTGCTCAAGGCTGTTGAGGAAACCACGAATAAGATGAAGCAGGTCGGTCTTGGGGAGGGAAGTGGCTGGATCCACGCACCAAATGCTTTTCACCTCAACACACATTTTTGTGTTTCTCAAAGTACCTAGTCTAGTACGTTGGTGGAAGTTCACAGGGGAAGTTCAATGACTATAAAATGGGGTAGAGGACAGATTTTGAGTGAGGGAGACAAGGAGGAAGAAGAAAGGAGAAGGGAAGGAGGAGATAGAGCATTACGCTTTGTAAAACACTTCTCTCTCCGTAGACGTCAGTGCCAGGACCTAATTTATCTTGGCACCCTCACATGTGTTTAGCATTTTACAGGAGCGCACTGGTTAAGTCCCGGCCTGCTGTAGGAGAAGACGCATGGGAGGCCTCCTGACGACATTATGTTCCAGGAAATCACACTGCAGTAGCAGCACGATGGCAACAGCTCCCCGCAAAATCCCTTGGGCAGGCTGGGTAGGCGGGAGTGTTGCTTTGTGTTGTTTTAGGCGCTCTGGCCCAGGAAGCCCTTGATGGAAACACTCTGCCCCGCCCCCACCCCACGCGGCCCCCCAGTGCTGACTTGTGGTCAGTGCAGCACATGCAGTTTGTGCCTCTTAAGAAATGTGGGACAGGAGGCTGTGTGGAGTGCTGCCAGCATGACAGGGGAGGTGCGTCAGTGGGCTCGGTGACAGGTGGCCGAGGCCAGGGGACCGGGGAATCACAGTCATGGAGGTTCCTCTTTCTCCCAGCCTTTGTCCACTGATGGGAATGAGGGAGTGGGCAGCCAAGCCACATAACGGGAGCCTGGAGAAAGACGTCTGGGGCAATTTGCACAAGAGTTTCCTTCTTTAAATCATCGCACAGTAAGCCAGTGTCCCTGAGGGCAACTGTTTATTGGCTGCCTTATTAGGTTTTGGTGTTTTGTTTTTGTTTTTTTTAAACGCCAATCTCTTAAAGACACTTACTTCTCTTGGTTTTATATGCACTCGCTCAGGCTTGTCTTACTCTTGTAATACTGAAGTTCTGCCATTCAGCGGTTGGGACAGAGCCAGCTTTGAATCTGGGAACAAGAAGGGCACGTGGTCATTGAGACAGTGGGCTTGTTTTCTGCACGAGTAGCAGCAAGAAAGAGTGCTCGCCCTGGTAGGAGAGAAGTTTGAGGGACTGGATACACAAAGTGAGTGCTAGCTGCCAGCCCCAGGGCAATCAACTAACGGAGGGTTTAGTATGGCAACTGTTGGGAAAACTGCAAATTCGGGTTGCGTTACTTATATGAAATATGGTGTCTATATTGATTGTAAATTCTCCCCACATGGAGCTAGCCAGTGGGGTGCTAGTAAACAGGCTCTTTGGAACTAAAAAATAAGGGGGAGGGCTGATTTGTAATGTTAGCCAATTTTCTCGGTGTAAATACTGCAACTACTGCAGGTTTCCGGCTACCAGCAGTTGACCTGCTCGCAGAATTCCTGAATATTTAACTCTCAGATCTCTGGAGCGGCTTCCAGAAGCTCCAGCCCACCATTGGCTAAGAAGCAAATCTCTATTTTCCACTTCCAGACTAGCTTTGAATCCATGAACCATGTTGCATCGCCCCCCCGCCCCCCGCCCCCCACCACCCAAATAAGACTGGCTTCAGCTTTGCCATTTATTAGATGCAGGCTCCTTGGCAAGTATTTTACTTTCCCCAAACCACAGTTGTCTCTTTTGACAATGAGAGTTCAGATGATGCAGTAGATGCCATTTATGGTTTCTGCCAAGCCAGTCTTCTCTGAAAGCCATATCTTCCTCGTGGCACCATATTTGGATTAAGAGACTCTGCCCCTGTGGCCTGAGCTGACTTAATCAGGGCTGAACTCTGACCCTAGGGGAGTCACTTCAACTGGCTAGTGGCCTCTCAGATCTCTCCCTTGATTATTTGAACAGAGCAACTTTGAGCTTAGATTGGAGAGAGATGAGACAGAGACTGAGGAGATCCCCTGTCTCCTGCTGTGCGCCGCAATCCGCCTGCTCTGGCCTGATTGCTCTACTTCATCTTGGAGTCTATCCCAGCCGCTCCAATAAACTCCCTCCTGCATTCAGGCCAGTCCGAGTAGGATTTTGTAAATTACAACCACTAGAGCTTTAAATAAGTCATAAATGACTTTTGGGGGGCTCCAATATTACACCAATGGTTCTCACAGTGTGGTCCCCCAACCAGAAGCATCAACTTCACTTGGCCACTTGTCGGAAATGCCCCACCTCAGGGCCCACGAGCTCTATGGGTGGGCCCGGCAATTTACATCTTTACAAGCCTTCCAGGTCATTTTGTGTGTGCTCACGTTTGAGAACTGCTGCATTACTATTCTAATAGGGGTATATTTTATTTAAGAAAGGCATTTACAGGGGCGCCTGGGTGGCTGGGTTGGTTAAGCATCCGCTCTTGGTTTCGGCTCAGGTCATGATCTCAGGGTTGTGAGATCGAGCCCCGCTTCAGGCTCTGGTGCCAGGTGTCGAGTCTGCTTAAGATTCTCTCTCTCCCTCTCCCCTGCCTCCTGCTCTCTCTAAAAAAAATAAAATAAAAGGCATTTTCAGAAGGCCTGATGAGGTTTTCTTTTCTGATTAATTTATTAGATTGAAGACCAAAGCTAATTTTTTATTGGTAAAAAGTTAGTATTTTTTTTTTATAAATAACATCTATTACTTGTACAGCTTGAAAGAAATGACAACAAATTTACTTTAAAAAAAAAAAACTTTCATGTCAGTGGACCAAGACCGACATTTCAAAGATGAGCCAAAAAGAACACAAGGAGAAGATAAGAGTGAAGAATGAAAATGCAGCCCATACAGAACAGAAGTGGAAAATAAGCACCAGGTAATTTCAAAATGGTGAAGGCTGGAAGCAAACAGAGAGTAGATAACACAGATGCTGTGTGGTTTTGCACTGAATGTGCCATTAAACATTGAAATGACTAGGAACTTCTGGCATAGGAAACGGTGCATTATTGATTGATTTACCTACGTACAATAAAAATGAAACAGGAAACTTGGACTTAATGTCATCCTGACATGTCTACAGTTTTCCGGGTTAGGTGTGGCGAGAGATGATCAGACTGGAATTTTCACTACAACATGATCTTAAACAGGCAGTTGGCAGGGATAGGGCTCACTTGGCACACTGAGCGTTAATGTTGGATGCTGTCCTCTGCAGTTCGTCCCTGAGGTACTTCAAATGATTTGCATTCTTTTTGAAAAAGAAAATGACCGACTAGAGTTTAGTTAGAGAGGCTGATTAGCTAAAACATGTACGAAGTATAAAGAGGACTTGAATGGTTGTGGGAAATGGCATCTACTTTCTTATGTGAGCTGGCGACCCACATCTCCGAATCTTCACAATAGATCCCACCAGCTGAAAATCCTATTAGCTGTGTGTTGTGCAGGAGTTTAGGAATTATCAAGAAAATAAATATAGGAAAGTTTTCCATAACAATTCATGATGCAAAAGGGATGTTTATTATTCTAGTGGTTATTTTTTTTCAATATGACTACTTTTTGAAGGTGCTGGGATTTCAAAAAACAAAAACAAAACCAAGCAAAAAAATGAGCCCTGCCTAACAGTGCAGGGAAACTGTCTGGATATGTTTAGTCATGCTTCTTGCTCTTCTGACAGTCCCAACTGCTGAAAACCTTCACAACTGTGGTTTTTGCCTTCGCTGTTTTGCTGGGTAAATACAGATCATACACTGCCGTCTGGGCTTTAGAAATGCTTTGAAAGGACCGGAGAGTTACAGCTATTTGGCTTTGCCGCAGTGTTTCCCCGGGCCCTCGTGATGAGTGGGCAAAGCGATCTTGGTTATGTGGCACTCGGCGAGGGTGCTGGTAGCAGCCAATGTCATCTAGAGGACACTACTGAGACGGGACCTCCCGAGCCACGCATGTGTCTCTCCCAAGGATTTGGAACACATCCCTGAGTGGTGCTTCTGAGTTTGAGCCAGGACACCTGAGTAGGTTCTATTGGTGGTTCTCCTGTTTGCTGCAAAGGATTCTATCCCAGTAACACACCCTTAAAGTCCAGCTATTTACAGAGTAAGGAAACAAACTTCAAAAGAGCATGAATCTTGGCATTAGATAGAGTTTGAAAGCTCTCCTGCTCTTTCTCTGGGTCTGTCCTGGTTAGCTGTAAGGCCTCAGGCACTGCATGGGTCCCCCCACAAGGGTAGGGTGATGGGTTCAGACTAGAGTGAGCCCAAGGCAGAGGCAGGGAGCCAGGAGGTCTGGGTCTGGCTGGCTCACTTGCTAATGTAGCCATGTGGCCGCTGCCAGTCAAGTAGTAGCTCCAGTTCGAGCCCAGTCGAAGTGGTTTTCTGAAGAAGGAGTCTGTGCCTGGAACTCTTCCCATGGATGCCTTACTTTGAAAGCAATAATCCTCTTTGCCAATTCCCAGACAGAGCCTGAGGAGATGGTACCTGCCAATTTGCTTGGGTTATAAACCCTCTTAAGGGTACTCATATTTTAATAAGAAGCAGTTAGAAACCTAAACATATCACTAGCCAAAGAAAGAAATCTTTTATGGGAGAATGTTGGATTCAGTGGCAGCCAATGTGGGAAATACCTTTAACTACACAAACCTGCCTGGTAGTCTTAAGTGACTTCCATTATGCTTCCCTAATGGGACTGAATTTTTTCTTCTGTAAAATGGCATAGCCACACTTGACTTTGTTGACTCAGAAGGATATATAATGACAAAAAGAGATAACAGACATGAACTTTTAAAGATATTGACACCAGGGCATTTTATCTTAATTTTTAATAGGCAGCGATGTGGTGTTAAGGAAAAAGTGTAAGTTTAGTGTCAAGCGGATTTGAGTTCTGTCTGCTCTCTATTAGTTGTATGCCAAATTATCAAACCTCTGTGAGCTTCTGATTTTTTAACTATAAAATAGAGACAGTAACCTCACCTCCCAAGTGTATTGTGAGAATGAGACAGTTGTGTCCCCTCCGTGGTGCTGGGCACCTGATTGACACCAACAAATGTTGGCTGGTATCATTCCCCCCAGACTACTGTACAAATGGGAGGTTTTATTATCTACAAAGGGCAGTTACACCAGGAATCTGGTCTAGTCTCAAGTTGACGGAAGGCTGAAGGACCTTTGAGGATCCAGGAGAGCTCTGGGGTACTGAACCAGGAGAGCTGTGAGCCCCCTTTCACACCCAGAGCTTGTAGTTATGGGCAGTTTCTTTGACACTTTTCGCCATTACTCCCCATCTGCCTTGTCTCTCAGCCATCTTTCAAAGTGCCAGCCTTGAGTAGGTGGAGCCCAGTCTTATTCCCTACTGTATCACCAGTACTTTTTACAGGGCCTGGGACAGAGTAGGGGATCTAGCCACATTAATTAAATAGATGAATGACCAGGGCCAGCCATCTGAACTTGTGTGGGCTCCTAAACAAAGTCTAGTGTGAACCTGAGCTCCGAGAAGTTAGGATTGGGAAAAGGATTTGTGGTCACATACTGAGAATACCTAAAACCCAGACAGTAAGGAGGCCAAATATTAGTAAGGTGGAATACATGGGGATGACGTGTCCTCTCCATCCCATTTCAGCCTGGGAAAGTCATGTGTCTTGAGGTTCAGAGCTGAAAGACATATGGAAAACATTAACTTAAATGTCAGGAAGGCGGATGCGTGTAAGTACTTATTGACACTCTGGGAAACAGGTCTAGGGATCATTCATTCATCCAACAAATATTTGTTGAGGGCCTACTATGTGCCAGGCATTCTTCTAGGCACTGGTGATATATCAGTAAACAAAACAGACAATATCCTTGTCCTCATGGGGTTCCATTGAAATGGAGGAGCAAAATAGGCAGGAAACAAGGATATCCAGAGCAAAGGGTGGTGATGGAAATATAAAGAAGACTAAAGCAGCGTATGGAGATGCAGAAAGTCAAGCATTGCTATTTTATTTTTTTTTTATTTTTATTTTTTTTATTTTTTTTTTTAAAGATTTTATTTATTTATTTGAGAGAGAGAGAATGAGAGACAGAGAGCATGAGAGGGAGGAGGGTCAGAGGGAGAAGCAGACTCCCTGCCGAGCAGGGAGCCCGATGCGGGACTCGATCCTGGGACTCCAGGATCATGACCTGAGCCGAAGGCAGTCACTTAACCAACTGAGCCACCCAGGCGCCCAAGCATTGCTATTTTAGTGAGGGTGGTCAGAGAAGGGCCTCCTGGAGCAGAAGCAATATGCGCAGAGATGTGAATCAAGGGATCATAGTACTATCTCAAGGAAGAGTATTCTAGGGTAAGGGAAGAGAGAGTGTAAAGTACGTGAACTACAGGTGTGATTGGCATGTTCAAGAAACAGCAAGAGGGCCTGTCTGGCTGAAGAGTATGCAAAGGGGAGGGGAGTAAGTAATGAGGTCAGCAAAGAAATGGGAGCCAGATGCCGGAGTACCTTCTGGGCCATGGCCAGGACTTTGGGTTTACTCTACATGTGATGAGAGGATTGTGAGCAGAGGAGTGATTTCCTTTTTTTTTTTTTTTTTAAGATTTTTTATTTATTTGAGAGAGAGAGCATGAGGGGAGGAAGGGTCAGAGGGAGAAGCAGACTCCCCGCTGAGCAGGGAGCCTGATTAGGGAGTTCATCCTGGGACTCCAGGATCATGACCTGAGCCGAAGGCAGACGCTTAACCAATTGAGCCACCCAGGTGCCCTGATTCCCATTTTTAAAGGAGGACTCTGGTTGCCTGTCATGTGGAGAAGAAACCCTGGAGGCAAAGGTGGGAGCAGGGAGTCCAGCTCAGCAGCTACTGCAGGAGCCCTGCTAAGAGGTCATGGTAGCTTTGGATAAGGATGGGAAGGGCAGAAGAAATTATAAGTGAGGAAATTTGGGATACGATTTAGATATTGAGCCAACAGGATTTGCCAGTGGATTGGAGGTAGCATTTGAGAGAAAAAGAAGCTTGAGGATGACTTCAAGATATTTTACCTAACTAAATGGAAGTTTTTCCTGTGATGGGACACACAAAGGCAGAGTGGGTTTTGTGAAAGGGAAACGAAAGATTTGGTTTGGGATACTAGTCTATTGACCTATTGCTGCATAACAAACCACCCCAAGACAGTGACTGCAAACTACAATTATTATTTTCCTTGTTTCCATAGGTTGCCTGGGCTGAGCTGGGAAACTCTTGGCTGTTTTTCTCTGGAAGTTGCAGGGAGGCATCTGGGGCTCCCGCCGTGTGGCTGGCCATGGATGTTGGCGCTGTCCATGGCAGTGCCCACACACGCTGCTTAGCCTTCTTACAGCAGCCTTGTCACAGCTGGGGCCCAAGAGGGAATGTCCCACACGGCTGCAGTCCAGAAGAGCCAGGTACAAGTTCCACGTTCCATTCTTAGGACCTAGCTTTCCAAGCACCCAAATGTTACTTCTGCTGTATTTTACTGGTTAAGCAAATCACTAACGCCAGCCTGTATTCAGGGGAAGGGGAATCCGATTTCACCTCTTGATTTGAGGGGCAGCCTGCATGGACAGGGAGGGAAGGAGCGGTTGGCAGCCATCTGTGGATATCCTCTATCACTGATGCTCTGTTTGAGACGGGTATTGGTATTCAAGTCTCAGGAAGAGATTCTGGGTCTCCAGAAATTGTGCAGGAAATTTCTCTTGAGAGATTTTGTTTAGATTGCTAGACCTGACATTGTTAAGTTAGAAAGAAATTGCCCTCCTGCTTTCTCTTTTAAAAAGTGACCTAGTTGGAACTGTGTTTTTCTATTACATATGCCTGTGGTAGCTAATAAGTGAACTGCATTCTTTTTTTAATCATCGTTAATAATTACTTGACACAATGCCCGATACTCTGGACTCTTATAAGTGTTAATCATCATTATTATTACCTATTGCATTTTTCAAACTTCCTTATTCACATTCTTTCTTTTCTTTTTCTTTTTTTTTTTTAAGATTTTATTTATTTATTTGGCAGAGAGAGACACAGCGAGAGAGGGTACACCAGCAGGGGGAGTGGGAGAGGGAGAAGCAGGCTTCCCGCGGAGCAGGGAGCCCTATGCGGGGCTCGATCCCAGGACCCCGAGATCACGACCTGAGCCGAAGGCAGATGCTTAACGACTGAGCCACCCAGGCGCCCCCACATTCTTTCTAAACTGAATAGATGTCCCATGCTGTGTCTCTGTGGCATGCATTAGTCCGGCTATATTCACATTGGGTTGATTGTTCCTGATAATATAAAACATTTTAGACTCATTCTTCCTTCTGACCCCATTATTAATGTATGCACCATTTCTCAGCCTGGACCCTTCTGACATATTTCCTGAGTCTGCAAAATCTATAGGATTAAATTTTTGGGGGTTTTCATATTCATGATAATCTTAAAGTAATCTGAGCACATTCTAGAACTCCCAGACTACCTCCTTTTATTGAAGTACTCCAGTACTCCATGCGATTTCATAGGGACATTTGCATTGAACATCTGGTCATATTAATAACAAGAAAAGACAAATTACAATACAACATACATGCTAAGGTTTTTGGAGTCATTCCATAGAGAAAGGTAGTGGGAGAATGGAATGGTCCATATCATTGGCATATGAAACTATAAAGACCCCAGAGCTGGCCATTAGTACATATTTACAAAATCATTGGCTATTTATGAAATCTTATTTTTGTATACACAAATGAGCAATGGCTAGATTGTAAATGCAGTAGTGAAAAACAAAGAATTTTTTTTGTTAAATAGTATATTTTAATTTCAATGTTGTATTTTGAAGTGTGGTAATTGGCCTTTATGATAATGAATCCATTGAGTGAATAATGGATCCATCCAAATAAGGAAGCTTATTTTTAAAAAAGATAATCAAAGAAGATGATAGCAGTAATGATCCAACTTTGCAACAAGTGAAATGAAACATATCGGTGCATAGTCCCCTAGCAAACCAAACATGGGCAATTTAGCAGCAGCCAATAACATCATTCATTACTCTAAATTAATGTTGATAACTCTTTGTTAGTTTTGTAACTTAGTTTGCCTTTAATTTATAAACTTGATTTAGTTTTAGATTTGCATAAATCTATGAGCACAAGGCATTTACACTTCATTCATCTTAAAGAAACGTAATTAAAATGATTTAAGTCAATGCTGATGATTTACGTATTTTTTTTCCTTTAAAGGCTTGCTTCATTACTCATGTTTGAGAAATACTGACTTCATGAATAAGCTTTATAAATCTACGAACAGTCTCATCATATTCTAGGAAAAAAGGAAAGAGAAAAACCACTATAGGGCCCATCTTCTTTTCCTCTCAAAGATGTTTTTAGGCTTATAAAATTCTAGTTCCATTTGTTTTTTTTGTTTTGTTTTTAAAATATTTTCTGTGTGTTTGTTTTCCCTGTGTGGAACATAGGAGACATTTTGACATCGATCTCTAGGCCTGTTCTATGTTCTCTAGAGAAATTTTCTCCCTGTTCTCTGATTATATCAATCTACTTTCAGTTTCAACAACATGCCAAGTTCTTTGCGACCTCAGCACTTTTGTACTTGCTGTGTCTTCTGTTCCGGCTAGAGCACTTTCCCTTGGCTTTTTGCATGGTTCATCCTTTTAAATCTTTAGGTCTTTGCTTAAATACTCCATCCTCAGGATGCCCTTCCATGATCACCGCTGTTTAAAGGAGACTCCTCTTATTTTCCTTCATTACCTTCTTCATTTCCCTTATAGTACTTATAGATCTCTCATGATTTAAGATATTTGTTTTACTTGTCCATTGCCTGCCTCCCCCATCGGACTGTGAGAAGGAATGTTGCAAGTCTGTCTTTTTGACTATTGTAGCATCTCGCACACTCTAGGGCATACATAGGGACCCAATAAGCATTGATCAAATTTGGAAGTATGGTAATCACTGCTTTTATGACTTAGGGTATTACTGGAAATCCTGTCATCTAGGAAGCCAGTGTGAAAGTACTGAGGACTTATCAATATGAAAAATATTCAGTGAGTGAAATAAAAAATCCAGTAGAAGGTCTAGGTGTGTTGGTTAAGCTGAGTGGTGCAAAGCAACCAAAAGTGGGGATCAGCATCCCAGTAGAGGCAGCTTTGCTAATTGAGCTACAAATACCTAGTTGTTCTCCTGATTCTCATGGTTTGCCTGCCCTCATGGTTTGATGAGAAGGTAAGAGGGAAATAATGATCCTTTAAGTCCCTGTTCTATCAGACCATGCCAGAATGAGTGCCTTAGTCAGGATATGCAAGTTGATACCCAATTGATGGAGTCAGTGATCAAAATAACGACTAGCTTCCAAACCTTGGATCTTATCCATTTGTCTTAGAACTCTGATGAGTTAGATAATTACCATTTTTTCATCATCTTGAATATGCACATTTCCCCCACCTTATAATATCTCAGGAGTCAAGATGCATCTCAACAATTTATGTCATGTCATGGTTTACTTGGTGGCCTTTTTCTTTTTTAAATAATATATAGAACAATGTATATTTTACAATTAATGGCACTTTGGACTCAATAAAATAAGTAACCCTCTCTAGTTTTTTGAGGCAATTGGCTAATACTAATTGGCTAAGTGAAGGAACTTACAAGCATTTTGCTAGGAACAAGCCACTGTAGAAGCATTTCAGCAGAAAGTGGCTTCCAACAATTCCTGTGCCACTGTGATGCTTTCCAGCCAAGGAGTGGGGTCTGTTTCCCCTCTCCTTGAATCTAGGTTGATGCTGTGATTTATTTTGATCAACAGAATGTGAGGGAAGTGATACTGTGTGACTTACGGGTTATAAGAAGACTTTTAGTTCCTTTGAGGAGCCAGCTACCTCAGTGCACATACAACTACTGATACCTCCCAGCCATCAGCCAGCCCTGATGCCCTAACCATGTGAGTAAGGCCATCTTGGATCTTCTAGCGCCACATGGTCTGCCTCAGACAACACCATGAATCATCCGCACTGAGCCTGGTCTGAATTCTAATCCATAGAACAAGAACAATACATGAACAAGAAAATGGTTTTTGTTTGAGTCCTCTAAATTTTAGGGTGCTTCGTTATGTGGTAATAGATAACTGGGACAGCAACAGAGTTAGGATTTAAGTCCTAGAAACTATTTTCTCAATTTCCCCCAATTTGGAACAAACTCTCCTCCTCGAATGAAGAAATACCCTCAATGATATGAGCCTTAGAAAAATTGCCCATGTTTTTCCCAGATCAGATTTCCCAGCACTCATAAAACAATGCATGGAGTACTATGAGAAGCCACAGTTCAGAAACAAATTGTGCTGGAATCATCACATCCTCAAATCACCTTTCCATTCACAATTGTTTCTACTCAATGTGATGTGCTTCACTGACAACCTGGGATTCCTAAAAGATGTCTTTCTGCATAGCCTGATGTAAAACTGCATAATCCCCAGGGAATCACCTCTAAAACTGTCTAATGCTTCTAAACAAACAAATGATTGCTTAGACGTGGTAATTCCATAAGAGAACCAACTTTGAATGACAACTGTTGTTCAAGACCAGAGAGAATGATCTGGATCTGACAAACCTCAGAGCTACTAGGGCACAAGGCGTGTCCCCCAAAGCAACAATCAGGGGGAATATCTCCTGAGAATTGCCACTCGGAACACCGGACCCTGCTGACAAAGCAGGATATCCTCAGTGTGTGCAGTTTCTCAATAGGAAGTGTGAACATTAGGAACATTGCAAAAGGGAGGGCAAGGATTCTGAAAGATTAATATCCGGTGAGGTGTGAAAGGAAAACTTAAGCTACTCACTTGCAGTAACAGCCTCAGAATGGAAAGTTATTTTGGTAGCCAAGTGTGGAAATTTAACATTAACCAAATAAAACCATGGGGTCATAAAGCCAGGAATGTGCATGAATTTGTGAGTCTGATTTTCCTAAGCTTATTTGCTCTTTCAGGGGAAATTTTCCTCTATTACTCCATGAAATATAAGCGCATGTGTGTGTTTATACTTTAAAATAAACCACATTATCTCAAGGTCCTATTATTCCTATTCCACAACTTAATCTATGTAAGCAATCCAATAATTATAACTGCTTTAATATTTCTTTAAAAGTAAACCTAGTAGGGGTGCCTGGGTGGCTCAGTCGGTTAAGCATCTGCCTTCAGCTCAGGTCATGATCCTGGGGTCCTGGGATCAAGCCCCGCATTGAGTCCCTGCTCAGTGGGGAACCTGCTTCCCCCTCCGCCACTCCCCCTGCTTGTGCTCTCTCTCAAATAAATGAATAAAATCTTTTTTTTTTTTTTAAGTAGACATAGTACTCTCTCCTTTGTGTCTGCTTAACCTTCTTCATGGGACACTAAAATTGAGAATGAATATCTCCTGCAGCCTCTGACGGGCACATGAGGCCCTTACTAGTGTCTAGCTGGGGTTAGAAAACCTTCCATGAGTCCAAATCAATCTGTTGTCCCAGAAAACCCAGACAGCAGTTCTGCTCCATATGGAATCTGTCTGGACATCAATCTACTGATGGATGCATTCAAGACAAGGGTCAATACCACCCCTATTATGATTTAGTGGAGACTCATACTCGATTTTGGATTGCTACATAACATCCGGGAGAGACATTAACCCAGAAAGAAAACTATAGAATGGAATCATTACCAAGAAAGAGCAAACCACAAAGGAAAAGAGAGTGTGGTGTTGGAAAGGTTCAGCCTGTCCAATGCTACCATGAATTCAATGATTTGCAGTGAGGCAGAAAGAAAGGTATCATTTTCCTAGCAAGTGCAAAAGCATACTGTCATTTTATGGTTGTTGGAAAAACACATTGATTGACCCTCAGTTGGCAACACCCCACTGAGGCCTCTATCCTTTTCTCTGGACCCCATTAGCAGACCTGGGGTAACAATGTCAGATATTACAGGCCATGTATTTAAAATCCTCATTTGAAGCTGGAAGACCACTATTGTTTTTTCTGCAAATAAGTCTAGAAAAAACATCTTATGGTCTTTTCTAACAAAAGGAGGGGGGGTGGAATTCACACAAAATCAGAGACCCAAAGTTGAGTTCCCTGGTGCATGACACTTCTCTCTTGACAAGAATAACTTAAAGTAGCTTTGGGGGTGGGAGTGTGAGGTGTCCTTATAACCTCTCCCCAGTCCCCAACATTTCCCCTCACAGCATCTGAGTGTTTTGGTTTCTCTTTGTGACACTCTACTGAAGGATCACCAATTAAGCCTACTTCTAAAGATGCAAATGGCCTTGGCAAAGAGGTAGGTCAGCAGGGACACTGGTTTCACCCCAGGCCTAAGCACAGAGAACAGGGACAAGGCAGGGCTCAGGAAATGTGTATGTGAATTTGAACTTGAAGGTTGAATGTACATAAGACAGACTTTGTTGGGACACCCAAGTGAGGCCCCAGAGTTTAGCTAGTGAGGCTAAGGAGAAGGGCAGCTATTGGGGGAATAAAGGACCTGAGTGACATAGGGCAAGGACAGTGGGAAACACTGTGCATTAAGGGAGACGGGCTTTCCAAGGTGGTAAAGGGTACAAAAATTTGTGGCAGGGGGCCTTTCAAGGTAAGTACCATCTAGGGTCAGCCCTATTTTCAATAAGGGGATGGAGGCAGCGCTACTCTTTCTCCCTCTCCTTCCTCCCTCCTTTGGCTAGAACTATTGGTCCTAAGACAACTTCATGGTGAGCTTCTTTAGCCTTTTTGGCATCTGTGGATTGCTCTCTTCAAACTCAGTCATCCTTGTTAACCATATTATATAGCACATGATATTCTGCAAACCACTGGCTTAGAAAAACAACTATGGGCTGCTTTTAAAGTAATACTGTATGTACCTCAGCTAAGATTTGCAAGGGTCAGTCTCCTGTGACTACATTCAGAGTCTTATTAGGCTTACGCTCCCTTGGTCAGCCTAAAGAGCCACAATTTGCTAATCAGGGTTGGGCTTGAAACAGTTGAGCAGTGGACCAGTGTCCTTTATCTTCCTTTGCATTGACAATGGTCATCATCATGATTCATATGACATAGTTCCTCGAAAGACCAAAAAAAAAAAAAAAAGGCAAAACAAATTTCACAAACTACTCCCTATTGCCTATGGCTTATGATACATATTTTAATATCATTTATAAGTGCATAGTTAAGAGTTTTGGGGTCTTCAGAGTTGGAGGCACTAAAAAAACTATGATAATTGAATATAGGTGTTGAGTAATTACATTTGCTTCTAGTTTATTTTTTTACCTAACTTTCTCACTTCAAACAAACTAAAAGATAGTGAGTTTTAGCACAAAGCTGACTTCTCAAATGTAGAGGTAAAAAGAGTTAAGACGTAGGTATGTACACACAGACAAATTTAAAAATTTTTTTATATTATGGATTAAAATCCTGAGGTTTGAATCTCCTTGTAACAGTATAGTTAGAAGAGTTCCAATCAGGATGTAATAAGATAATAAAACCACTAACCTAATCTAATGTGGTTTTCAAAGTGTGACCAGAGGACCCCTAGGGAGTCCTGAGTTCTTTTCAGGAAACCCACAAAGTCCTGCCTTTCCCAACTATATGTCTGTATGAGGATGGATTTCCATCCTATACTTCAACTGAAATAGCACAACTAACAGATTGAATGCAGAAATAGATATGAGATTCTGGCTGTCTTCTCTGAGGCCAGACGTTAAACAAATTTCCAAAAATATAACACAATGACAGTCTTCTCACTACATTTTTGAGGAAGAAAATATAATTAATTTTCATGAAAAATAAGTTACGTATGTTAACATGTAATGGGTAGTTATTACATTAAAGGAATGAACATATGTTACAAAAATTTGTTTTAGTTTCTAGCATAGTCAATATTAATAGATATAAACTACATAAGCAGAAGCTCTTTAAGGTCATCGGTAATCTTTTAAAATTATTTACTTATTTTTTTGGTCCTCAGTAATTTTCAAGAGTGGAGAAGAGTCCTGACACCAGGACAGTTGAGAATTGCTGCACAAATCTGGCTCATTTTCCTCTAGCTAATTCTCTAAACTCTATCACCATATAAAGCCTGTTTCTTTAGCTTGCACTGGTTGCCACCTTCACCCCTTTCTCAGTTTCTGTCCAACAGTATGCTCATAGGCAAGGGTAATATAAAAATATTTAGCAACTGGTACGACGTGGAAACCCACCAATCAAAACGCTCACACAACCGGTAAGCAAAGATTGTGTCTGAAAACAACAGGATTAGTCCTGCTGTCTCTGAGTTTCTCTGCCCTTCCACTTGTAAATCCCATCTGCCTATGGGAATGGGAGTTCCCTCTCCCTCCCGGAGGACTGTCCTGCTCCCAGGCGAATCCTCGGGCTTAGCACAGCACCTGGTACATGGTCAGCGCTCCACCGGGAACTCTACCTGAGCCCACACTTACCTGTCGTGAGTGTAAACCCTTCTGCTTCAGCTAGCCATGTCTCTCCAACCAGTCTGGAAGAACACGACATCGGGTTTCCCTGCAATGACACGAAGGGAAAAGATCACCGACCACTTTCATCACCATCCTGATTTGTCACTGGGAGATGGAACTTCAGGTGGTCTAATATTGTGCAATGTCTTGAATACCTGGAAACAATTTGTTTAGGCTTAAGGAGTGGGTGAAATGCCTCAGAGACCTTAGTTTATCCAAACCATTGAAACCACTCTAGTTAAAACCTCATTAGCATATTGCATAGAGGACAGCAGAGTGAGCTTCTCACCAGAAATGCATGGAATGTATTTAGATGTCTTTTTTTGGTGGGATGAGATTACGAGAATTGGGAAAACCAGATGCAGGGGATTTCCAAAGTTCTGAGGCCCAGCTGATGACTGCCAACTCTGCACACTTAGATGGAGTTCTCCTAGAACGTGTACTTCCTCATGCACTTGTCCTTTCCCTCTGATTTGCTGTTATGGATTGAACTGGGTTCCCTCAAATTCATATGTTAAAATCTTAATCCCTAGTACCTCAGAATGGGACCCTGTTTGGAGACAGGGTCTGTACAGAGGTAATCAAGTTCAAGTGAGGTCATTACAGTGGGTGCTAACTCCATATGACTGGCGTCCTTATAAAAAGGGGAAGTTTGGACCCAGAGATACATACAGAGGGAAGACAATGTGAAGATACAGGGAGAACAACCTGTGAATGTGAAGACAGACATCTCTAAGCCAAGGAGAGAGGCCTGGAACACATCCCTCCTTCACAGCCCTCAGAAGGAACCTATCTTGATCCCGGACTTCTCACATCCAGAATTGTGAGAAAATAAATTTCTGTTGCTCATATCGCTCAAATTTCTGTTGCTTATGGCAGCCGTAGCAAACTTGTCTTTGGGTTTCTAAATCACAGCCCCGTTCTCTCTCAGGGGAGAGAACTTTCTCTCAGGGGAAGAATTCTAAGGAGTTCTTTATTTGAATAAAGTGAGGTGTAGAAAACTAATGAGCAGTTCCCTCATTCGACAACTCCCTCAGCCACACATGGCTTATGAGATTGGTCTTGTCCTCCACCTACAGGGCCTCAACAATAAACGAGTGGAAGAGTTTGGCCCCCTGTGTGGTGGGAACCAGAGTGTGGCCTAGCATACATGGAAGCCAGGCCCCTGCAGCCTCAGCACAGCCCTCATTTGGGGATGTTCTTCTCAGGGACTTCTTCTGCTCTTCAGCCCTGCTAGAACCTGACCCCAAAATGTACTGGTCCCATGCATCTCGTACCATCGATGCCAACTCTAATCGGCAGTCACGTAAAGCTACTGAGGGCTTTGATGTTGCTATGGCCTTGGCATGCCCCAGTCCAAACTCATCCTCTTTGGCTGTTCTCAACACCCTCTCCCCACTTCCTCAATGTCTTCATTCTTCTCATCACATGCTGACTAGAGAGTCATCTTTGGCCACTCTCTGTGTCCCTTCTGCTTATCTACTCTGTTGCCAAATCTTCCAATTTCCTCTCACTCTGCCTTTCCTGATATGTCCATTACCAACACCCTTGGTCAGGCCATTTGTATCCCGTGGGTGGAACAGGAATATTGTTTGACATTGTCCACTGTTTGGATACCAGGGATATTTTGATTTGGGAGCCCCTGGTAAAGGATAGGGTAAAGGATATGGGTAGGTCTATGGAGGGATGAGGTGAGATATCAAAGATGGGTTGTGGATTAGGGACCAGATAAGGCTAATTGCGGGGGAGGGGGAGAGATTGGGTGAGGGCATCCAGTGCACAGATTTCATGGTAATAAAAAGAAGTTGAAAGTTTAATGTTTTGTTTTTAGGGGATTAAAAATTAGTATGGATGTTAAAATGTCAACAACTACCCCAGAATGTCAACATCAGAATGTCATGGGTCACTGCAGATGCCTCCATCTGGTTGCTTGAATTTCTTTCCTCTAAGGTCATACATACTACTGCCATATTTAAATGTGTAAGTTTTTTCAATGTATCATTTCCTGTCTTCATAGAGTCAACAAACATTTACTGAGTATACTTCTCAACTTGAGATTTGGTAGGAAACAAGACAGACTGAGTCCTTGCTATTTTCCTACCACCCTCTCCAACAACTCGTGCTCCAAATAATATTTTGAAGCTGATTCTTAGAGTTAGTCACCAAATATATGTGCATACATACACACATACATACATACATATGAACGTATGTATGACAAATGCATCACTAAAGCTCCAGATACTGACTCTTAATTCATTTATTATAATCAAAATGAAGATACTAAAGAGTAAAGAGACTCAATGAGGAACACTATGCAAGTAGTATTATTTTTCTTCGAAGGCTTTTTAATTTATAGGATGAAATGGGGGATATATGGGGACATTTTTTAAATAGTAGGAATTATCCCCTCTGTCATTCCATGCTTTTGTTTTCATCATTTTCCTCCTTCCATTTTAAGCTTGAGAACTTTTAATCTTGCTCTTCAAAGTTTATGAGAGGAGAACAGACTTTGTTGCTTAGTTTGGTAGTCCTCTGACTCCCTGAAGTTGTAATATAAATAAATTTCAGTTTTTGAAAGACGAAGAAGTAAGCTGTCGCCTCCATCCTTCTCCCACTTTCCCAGTCCAAATAGTCAAAGCACCAATGATGTGGACAGTTCCCTGCTTCCTCTCATCCATCTCAATTTTTTTTTCTCCCAAATAATAACCATAAGTTTTTGGAGAAGTCAATCAGTTTGAAATATATGACATTAGAAAGAAAGAGTAATCACACAGACCTCACAGCGTGGTCAGGGATGATAAATTATAGTAAACTGTGGCTATTTTCTGGATTTAAATCAACGGAGGCTAAGGTTCAGCCTGTACTGGGCAAGCATGAAGATAAGTGCTGTCTGTGATTAAGAGCTTGAATCATCGTGCGCCGAGCCTCCCGTCGCCCATCTGCTTGCTTGCGTAGATTTGGCGAGGGTCCAGGGGAGGAAGTGGGGAGAGGAAACCAGTAGAAAATGCCCATTTTTGTTCTCAAGTCTCCTGAAAGTATAAGACTTGTCTGGACTTGTTTTGAAAAGTTTTGGAGAAATACCTCGCACATGACAGATGGAGAAGTTCTGGTTATAGAAGCGGGAACTTATCTAGGTTGTTCCCGGGGTCATGGCAGGAGGGGACAAGAAAGAGACACCTTTGGTGAAGGTGTCTATTTACACAAACATGAAAAGACATGGGGCTAGGAAGATGGGTCCCTAGAGACTTCGCTCTTGTCCTGGAAAGCCGGACACCTGCCTTCTCTTAGTGCCCTGGGGCCTCACGTGCAGGAGTACACGTGTCAACCATCCTGGCCACGTGGTAATCCAGGTGCCAGGCCCTGAATTGTGCATCTTGGAGGCATTGTCTGGCATAGTCCTCTTAGCTCCCAGGGACTTTTCAGCCCTAGTTGGTAGAGGAGAGCACTGAGACCCAGAAAAGTTTTAAAAATTTGCCCAAAGTCACATACCTTGTCTATTCATCTCCCAGAACTTAAGCACCACCCCAACTTCCTCCACGCCACCAGTAGTTTTATTTTACGCTTTTCCAAAATCGTCTGTACTATGCAGAATATGTGCAGAAATCTTCCTATATGGCATTCGCTCAAAATTCAACAAGCATAAAATTATTGAGAATTATTAGGTGCTAGGTTTGTGCTAAATGGAGATGAAAACATACTGCCTCTGCACTGAAATAGCTCATCGCATTCATTCATTCATTCACTCATTTTTCCAACAGACTTTTCCTAAGCTCTTCCCAGGCACTGTACTGGCTGCTGGAAATAAAAAACCAAAAAGATACTGTGTTTGGTGTGCATAGTGATAATAACAAGACTGATGATAGTGGCTGGCATTTCCTGAGCACCTACGGTGTGCCCCTCACTGTTCTGAGCCCTTTGTATCCGTTCACGCAATCAATCCTCACCACAGATCTGTGAGCTGGGTACTAGTATTATCACCATCTTCATTTTACAGGTGAGGAAACTGAGACATAGAGAGATTTAAGAAACTCAGTCTCGCTGGAGTCAAGATTCAGATACAGTCAGTTTAAATACTGTACATACTTGTGGGAAGAAATATGCAACAAAAAATGTTGGTAATGCAGTGAAATTCCTGAGAATTAAGGTCAGTCCGTGGTCACTGAGGCCAAGGGGAATCAGTGACCAAATGTACCTGTCCCCGGGTTCAGGATGGGTGCCTGGTCCTCAAAGTGGGCCCATGGCTCCTGGCAGCTAGGAGAGTTGTCAAGAGTGTGGTGAGCTGGGTATTTAAGAGGCAGAAATGAAATTATTACACTGTCTTTCAGTTTCATTTTCAATAGCTGGGGCTGTTTCTGCAATTACTAAAATCAGGGTTACATGGAAGAGTGACTTTGGCTGTGTTTGGAGGGTCAGCTCATCCTAGGAAGAATCCTGAGATGGTTATTTCCCTTAGTAAGATTCAAATGTAAGGTTTGTGTGTGTGTAGTGTTCATTCATTCATTCCATAGATATTTATTAAATACCTACTATGTGCCTAGAAACTGTTCTAGGCCTCATTCAGTGAACGAAACAGAAAAAATACCCTCGCTGTCGTGGAGCTTACATCCTGATGGGTGTGATAGGCAACAAATAGCCCAAGATAAGACCTATGAAAAAGTATTGCCAGTAAGGGATTGGGAAGGGGAGGGGGACCCGGAGCTTGGATTTAAGTAGAGTGGTCAAGCAGACCTCATTGAGCCAGTGATGCTTAAAGTCCTGAAGGAGGTAGAAATAGTCAGGGCCGAGGTCCTAAGGTAGGAGGTGCCCCATGTGCTTAGGGAATGGCCAGGAGGCCAGTGGGGCTGGAGAGGAGTAGGTGAGGTCAGAGAGAAAAAGCCTGATAGAGTCTTAGGGACAATTGTGATGACTTTGGCTTTTCCTTTGAGTGAAATGGGTGTGTGTGTGTGGAGGAGGGGGTAATAAAAGAATTAGGAAAGAGATTGAAAGAGTTTTATTCTGGATATGTTTTGAAGCTAACAGATGTTCCAATGGGTGGTAGGTTGGCTATCAGAGAATGAAGGTGTCAAAGCCCATGGTCTTTGGCTGGAGCACCTGGAAGGATGGAGATGCTACTCCTATGATGGGAGGGCTTCCTGTGGAATTGTTTGGGGAGAGACCAGGCATTCTCTCCAGACCTGCTAAGTGAAGGGAGGCCGTTAGACAACAAGGTGGGGAGATTGGCTGTTGCTCAGAGGAGAGGTCTGGACGAGAGCTCCACGTTAGGCATTTAGGGGCTCCGGAAGGCACGAGACTGGAGGAAGTCAGCACGGGAGTGAGACGAAGAAGAGGAGCCCCGAGAACTGAGCCCCGGCCATCAGGGTTAAGAGGTGGGGATGAGGCTGCCAAGGGGATGGAAGGAGCCGCCGCTGTGGTGGGAGGCAGAGGCGTGGGGTCCTGGAGGCAAGCGGAGCACATGTGTCTAGGCGAGTGGCCTGCTTGTCCCCAGGGGTGGGCACACCTCAAGTGAAGGTCATGTCTGTGTGCCTTACTCAGGGTCCAGGAGTCAGGAGTTAGTCAGAGAAAGCAGTTCTAAGGGAGAGAAACAGCTTCTCTCCATCCTGCCATGAGGAGAAAAAAAGACAGTTTTAGCAATTTGCATAATTGGCCCTGTGAGAGGGACCAGTGTGGGTTCAGTGATGAATGGAGGCGATGTTAGCACCATCAATTAGTCAGTAAGCCACTTCTTCATTTGCTGTGTACATGTGGTTTCTAACTAGGCTGGAATTTGGTTAACAAAACAATCATGGTCTCCAATTCCCCAAAATCCTTGAATCTAAAGATCGTTTTTGAAATGTTAAGTCATGCTATAATACACCCCTAGAGGTGTCTTATTTTCATTTTCTTAATTTTATAGGAAGAAAAATATATACATACATGGGGCCTCAATAAACAAATCTGAAATTAAAACCAAAGTTCTCCTTGTATTCACCATCTCCACCTTCTTCTGCATCCAAAATGGATTTTCCAGCCATCTGCAGTCCTTAGTGCTTCCAAGCTGTTCCTGCAGTATTCATGACTTAAAATGGTTCATTCCTTAAACTGTTTCAACAGTCTATCATACGTCCTGTCCACGCTCTCTGGTTTGGACTACATCCTGAGGGAGCTGGGTTTGGCTGCATCGCAACATGTGCTGAAGGCAAAGGGAAACCGAAGTCTGAGTTCTGGGGAAACATTGGCAGGAGACACGAAAGCACTGGAAACCTTAATTCTTTTTTTTTTTTTTTTTAATTTTTTATTGTTATGTTAATCCCCATACATTACATCATTAGTTTTAGATATAGTGTTCCATGATTCATTGTTTGTGCATAACACCCAGTGCTCCATGCAGAACATGCCCTCCTCAATACCCATCACCAGGCTAACCCATCCTCCCACCCCCCTCCCCTCTAGAACCCTCAGTTTGTTTTTCAGAGTCCATCGTCTCTCATGGTTCGTCTACCCCTCCGATTCCCCCCCCCTTCATTCTTCCCCTCCTGCTACATTCTTCTTTTTTTTTTTCTTTCTTAACATACATTGCATTATTTGTTTCAGAGGTACAGATCTGAGATTCAACAGTCTTGCACAATTCACAGCACTTACCAGAGCACATACCCTCCCCAGTGTCCATCACCCAGTCACCCCATCCCTCCCACCCCACCCCCCACTCCAGCAACCCTCAGTTTGTTTCCTAAGATTAAGAATTCCTCATATCAGTGATGGAAACCTTAATTCTTCAGGGCCCTACAAGGTCAGGAAAGGGTGCAGAGCCTGGAGGCGTGCCCAGGTAAGTGTCCTCGGGGGGCCTGGACTTTGGGGGCTCTCCCCTCAGGCCGTGCCTGGAGACAGGAAAGGGGCTGATACCACCTCAGTGCACTCATCCACTTCATATATATTTACTGAGTGGCTTCCACGTCTCACACACTTTGTTTCTTGATGAATTAACAATGTATTTATTTTACCATATTGGAGAAATCAGACACAACCGAAGAATGAGAGGTTTGGAGAGAGCAGGTAGTTTAAGGTGGGAGGAAATAGCACCAGCTGTTGAGTCAGGCTAGCTTGGGTTCAAATACTGACCCCGACCAATTCTACTTTGAGGCATTGCTTGCGCTCTTTCGGTCTTGGCAGTCTCCTCCAAAGGAGCCATTATGATCTCTTCCTTGAGGAACTTCCGAGAAGATCCCTGATCATATGTGGACAATACACAATGCAGTGATTCGCACCTAGCAGGGACCCAATCTGTTGTAATGTTTATCATTCTTTTGTTTGTGTTTGTTTAGCAAGGTGTGGGTAAAGTAAGTAGTGCAAATGAGTCTTCCGGTGCTGAAGCTGAGAAACTGAAGAATTCTTGCTCTAGAAGAGAGGTGGCCAATGTTCTACGTGGAGGCTACTGTTCATCACATTATGTCTTGGGCAGACATTAATAACCAATCACTGCCTCCTTCACCTCCAGCCAAGGGATAGCCTCGGAGTTATGGATCGGGATCAATACCAGTTAACTGGTGCTTGCCTGTGAGATATACCCTCTTTACCACGGTCATCGAGAGTGGGAAGCCAAGAGAGGCATTTCTGAGAGCTTGTGTGTTGACACCTTCCTGAATGAGTAGAGGGCTCTGACTCAGAGACAGCCTCCCATAGCGAAAATCAAGAAGAGTCTCTCAACGTTGCAGGCAGCTTATAGCCTTAGAAGAGTGCCCTCAGCTGGGAACACATTTAGATGGAAGGTCAAATGTCTCTTGATTCTCTCCTCAGTGATTTTAAATAGGCCTTCTCCGCTGTCCATGCCCCGGAAACGGGTTGACGCAGCTGTGGGCAGCCCAGTTTGCTGAAATCATATGGTTTTGAGGGCACCTTCAGTCTCTCTTGTGGTCTAGAACTTTCTGGGAAGGGAGCTATGGAGGAAGCAGGTGCCGCCTTCCCTCCCTCCAGCACCTGGTGTCCACACGCTGGGGAGACAGGAAGGGAACTGGGTCCTGGGCTTCCTCCTCCAACCACAGCCCTGTGGCCCATTAGAGCCAGCAGCAAGGAAATGGAAAGTGCACTTTCTCCCCCTTCCGAAGGGGAAGCCAAGAGTTTTAAGGCTCACTTGAGATCCCCGTAGGCTAAGAAAGTCTTAGCACCGGTGATATCCACCCCAACACACAGAGTACTGCAAGTAGATCGTGAATGACAAACACTGGCGACCTGACCGGGGAAACCAGTGAGAGGTGAGAGTCAGGGGATTCTTGGTTTCCGAGTCCTAATCCGGCCTGATCTGGGCTGTTTCTGCTGCCTGCCTGACAAAGCCAGGAGGCTGCCCGGACTGGTAGTGCCTGTTGGGGAAGACCTGCTGTGGTACATATTTGCCGATGACTCATCCCATCTTAGGTCCTTTGAAAATGACATTTCCTGATACGTGACCTCTTCCCTGCAATGCTTCCCTTCAGAGACCCAGGAAAGAAAGCCTGTGAGTGCAGCCTGCTGCTTCTGACCCCGGGCAGATCGTCCCACAGTCCAGTGTCCCCGCTGGGTCAGCAAGAACCCCTGGTATCAAAGCCCTTGTGCGTTTGCTGAGACAGACTCGGGAAGGCAGCAAACCCAGGAACGAGCGTCCAGGTCCCAGCACAGAAATACGAACACGCTCGTTTGTCTTAATCAAAACCAGCCTCCAGAGCCATATCGTGAGAAGGCAAAGAAAGTAGAACCCTCAAAAATCTTGTGGGGCGCTCACGGCCGTCCAACCTGATTCAATAAAACCGAGGAGATAAAACTTCAATGAGTCAATTAAGCAAGAATGAGATTAGGTAAAATTGTAGATTCATTGACTAATCATGGAAAATAAATAATTTCCATGAAAAGAGCAAGCATGTTTCAGGCACAGATAAGATACTAATGATGGGCTGATACCACGGAAGTTCTCAAGTTGTTTTTTCCTAGCATTCTGGATGTCTTACTTGTGTGTAACTAAAAATAATCCCCTGCTCTGTACCCAGAACGCTGTGCCGCTTTTTTTCCCCCATACAGTGGCTCATTTACTCCCAATTAGAATCGTACACAAGATGTATTATTTCCCCATCTTTTTTTTTTTTAAGATTTGATTTATTTATTTGACAGACAGAGACACAGCAAGAGAGGGAACACAAGCAGGGGGAGTGGGAGAGGGAGAAGCAGGCTTCCCGCTGAGCAGAGAGCCCGATGCGGGGCTCGATCCCAGGACCCCGGGACCATGACCTGAGCCGAAGGCAGACGCTTAACGACTGAGCCACCCAGGCGCCCCTCCCCCCATCTTTTAGATGGCAGAGAAGGCTCAGAAAAGCTGAATAGCTATGGCAGGTCACCCAGTAGGGAATGGAGCTCAACTGGGAAGCCAGGTTGTCCTGAATCCAAAGTCAAGGCCCTTCACTGGCTCATCACACAGCTTCCTAATGTCAGCAGATGCAGCGGGGAGCAATTTCCATCAACTGCTCTCAATGCTTTTGGGCTTCCCTTTAGACAGCCTCCTCTTTCTCTAGATCAGTGTTTCTCCATCTTAGGTAAGGGTGCATCCTCACAATCACCTGGACAGCCGCTCAAAGCCCTAACTGCTGGGCCCCACCTGCAGAGTCTCTGATTCCTAAGGTCTGGGGTAAAACCTTGAGAATGTGCATTTCTAACAAGTTCTCAGATGATGCTGGTGCTACTGACGCGGGGGACTATGCTTGAGGACCGAGAACCCCAGCTTAGGATAAACCTGCTTTTCTCTCTTGGGGTACAGAACTGGGACTGCAGAGAGGTGATTTCTAATAAGTAAACAAAGAACAAACACACAAACAAACACGGTTTTGTTTAATTATCTGCAGTCGAGGTTTTGTCTGCTTGCAAAGGACAGTTTTTCAGCTCCCGTCAAGGTTAAATAGGTCCCGGTGGGTGAGCCCACACACCAAGAACCACTTGTAGTAACCACACTCTTTTCCTACGTTAAACTCCCCTCTGAGTTCTGGCAGGTGCATAACACCCAGTCTGTTTCGGACTCGACCTCTTTGGAGAGTGAACGTTTCCTGAGTTTTCACAGTCAAGCTTGGGCTTCCGTTGGAAACTCATTCCTGGAGAAGCTGCCGAAGCGCTGTCCGTAGGCGGAGGGAAGCTTCCAGGCCCCGCTGCCAGAGTGTGAGGCCCGGGGCCAGGAATGCTGTTCCAGTGCCAGGAGGTCAAAACTTCTTCCCCTGAGCCTGCTGTGTTCTGCTTTCCATTTTTTCCCCCCCATTCTTTTCA
Source organism: Phoca vitulina (assembly GCF_004348235.1). Taxonomy (NCBI): domain Eukaryota; kingdom Metazoa; phylum Chordata; class Mammalia; order Carnivora; family Phocidae; genus Phoca; species Phoca vitulina. Next base: position 45,378,552 of record NW_022589707.1, read on the forward strand.
AAGTTACTCACATCCTCCAACTAGCCTGTCCAGGAGAAATAGATTATGAGCCACCTATGTAATTTAATTTTTCTGGTAGTCACAGGAAAAATAATTTATCTCCTTTTTTCCCCTACTAAGGCTTTGAAATCTGGTGTTAACACTGACAGCACATCTCCAGCTCAGACCACCCATATTTCGTGTGTTCCAAGGCCATTGAGGCTCGTGGCTACCGCGTTGGACGGCGGAGCTCTTCTGCATCTGCAACTGCTGTGATGTCTGAACCTAGGAAGAACCACTTTGCGAAAGGTGGAAATATCCAAATATTCATACCTAAGCAGTGGTTTACGTGTATTAAATGTACAGATGCAAGTAGCCAAAACAGGGCTGTGCCTCAGGATCGACTGGGACGCCCGTGACAAATACGACAGCCAGCGCCTAAGCCCAGATCTGCTTCATTAGAATGGGGGGTGGAGGGAGAAGGATCCGTATTTTTTTAATGATCTCCTTGGGTAATTTTGCAGCATCCAGCCCAGGACTTTCCACAGAGGGACATTTCCAAATCATCAGACAGAGAACTATGAAACCCCAATTCAGGGGCATCAGGCCAGAGGCCACATAGCATCCAGCTCCTTATTCTCTCAAACGGTGTTATTTTTTACTCGTACCTGAAGCCTGATTTGCGTGGGTATGTATTCTTAACAGATAGACATTTTGATCATTTGTCAGAATTAGGTTATCATCCAGTCTGTAGACAGAGGCTGTTCCTGTAGCTTTCTTACCTTGTTTTTGGGATTACTTTTTTTAATTAATGGGAGACCTGTATATAGGGATTTGTAGGCAGGTGCTGCCACCTAGTGATGGAAGATGCTATTGCTACAAATTGGAATAAACGTGGGCTTGCCCTCTGCTGGTAAGACGGTGTAATTAATACACGGGGTTCGGCTGGTGGGGCCTCTGGAGCCTGACCACTGCTGACATCCTAAAGCGGCAGTTCTCTGATGTGGTTCCTAGATCAGCAGCGACAGCAACCCCTGGATACTTGTTAGAAATGCAAGTCCTTGGGCTCTATTCCAGATCTGCTGAATTTTAGAAACTCTGAGGATGGGCCAATAATCTGCGGTTTAACAAGCCCCCCAGGTGATTCTAATGCATGCTCAAGTGTGAGAACCACAGTGGCAGTCTAAAATAATAGTTCTTGATCTTTTAGAGGCAGGGACAGTTGCCCCAGGGAAAAAAGGCACAAGTGCACATACATGCAGACTTTTGCAACCACTTTAGGTTCATAGGCCACATGAAATTGTTCCAAATCCTATGGAGGTGGAGATATGAGGGGAGGCATGGGCTAGAGATCCATCCTTCTCGGATATGGTGTCAAGGAAGACACACCTGGCTTTGTGATTAGGAAAAGGTGCCTTTACTTAAGTAAAATCATGTTTTGTTAAATTTTTCTATAATAAAAATTATTTCAACAATATTATAATAGATGTAAAGTTTATATCACTTCTGTATAAATTACACAAATTAAATTATAGATGATCCAATAATAGAATGCCTAAAATTTTAATGAGAACAATTAGGAATTCAATATCACTAAGATGTTAATACTTTGTTTTAAAATAGTTTTTTGTCTTGCTTTCAACAGAAATAGTATCTTTTGGCAGTTTCAATGCTTTCTTGCGCCAATATCTCCAATATCTCATTTTCTTTAGAAATAATTGCTATATTTGACAGTCTTCCTCTAATATAATCCTCAGATACAACATAAACTTAGGTTTTTTTTAAAATAAAAATTGAATTTTGAGGGGCCCCTGGGTGGCTCAGTTGGTTAAGCGTCTGACTCTTGATTTCAGCTCAGGTCATGATCTCAGGGTTGTGGGATTGAGCCCATGTCGGGCTCAGCGTGGGGCGTAGAGCCTGCTTGAGACCCTGCTTGAGATTCTCTCTCCTTCTCCCTCTGCCCCTCTCCCTACCTCCCCCTCTCAAAAAAAAAAAATTGAATTTTGAGAAGCTATATTCCCCACTGGCCAAGTTAGCTATATCCTGAAAGTTACAAAAGTATTTGGAAATTCCTGGTGAATTATTGCTGTAAATATACTCTAATGTCAGAAGAGACACATATTAGAATTTGGAAAGCAATTTCAAGTTTTCAGTTCCTCATACATGGTGACCCATCAATATCACATCTCTTACTCTGTTTACAAGTTAATTTCAATAGCAAAATTGATGTTCTAAAGCAGTGGTACATAATTAAAATCGCTTATCTCTATCTTAATCTTTCCATTGACGTGTCATCCAGAAAACTGGAATGTCTGTGATATTCTTTCAGTATTGTAAATCTTTCCTTTTTTAAAAAAAATTTTTTTTTTATTTATTTATTTTAGAGGTGGGAGGGGCAGAGGCAGAGGGAGAGAGAATCTTAAGTAGACTCCATGCTGAGCAGGGAGCCCAGCATGGGGCTTGATCACATGAACCTGAGATCATGACCTGAGCTGAAACCAAGAGTCTGATGCTTAACTGACTGCACCACGCAGGAGCCCCTGTAAACCTTTCTTTTAATAATGAAATAACTGGAGGCTCCTGCGTGGCTCAGTCGGTTAAGCGTCTGCCTTCGGCTCAGGTCATGATCCCGGGGTCCTGGGATTGAGCCCTGTGTTGGGCTCTCTGCTCAGAGGGGAGACTGCTTCTCCCTCTCCCTCTGTGTGCTCTCTCTCTTGCCTGCTCTCACTCTCTCTCTTACCCTCTCTCAAGTAAATAAATTTTAAAAAATAATGAAATTACTGTATCTAATGTAGAAAAAAGAAACTGACTTTAAAATATAGTTGGGGGGTCATGGAAGGCCTGATCATGAGACTTTCAAAGATCTTATATCTATCTATCTATCTATTTATTTATGGTGGATAAGTTGGTGTCAAAATCAAGAGATTCTGCAATTTATTTAGCATCAGTAACAGATGATTGATAAACATAATCACTGGTTGTCTTCAAAGAGTTTATTAATTTCTCTGATGCTGTCAAGGTCATTATGCACATTGAATTTGGCTCCTGCATCATTTGGCTTGTGTCATTAATTTTACTTCATCTATCATCTAAAATGATTACCAAGTAAATAAAGCTTCAAGTTGATATTTTTTCAGAAGTGTACCTTTGGCTTGCATTCTAAGGTCTTTATCAATAAAATCATCAGTTTTTAAGTGATTATTGCAAACTGCTCTTTTAACTCAATCTTTCCATCTGACCTTTGAAATTGGCCTCAAATTTAGGTTTGTTAAACATGTTTTTTAATGCAACTCTGTATTTCATGTAGCTGTAAAGGTCTCAGGCAATATTTTAAAGACTCAAGTGTCAAAAGAGATTTTTGCTGTATTATTCACTAGTGTACACAGAATAAGAAATATAGAATGTCCCAGAAGTATTCTAGAGGGTTTTCTGTTGCGATTCATTATGTTTCCTACATATATTTGCAGCAGTATATATTCCTCTTTTTCAAATTATGTTTTGTTTAGATGTAGTTTTTTAATAAGTGGTCTCCTGAATCCATGCAATATTTTTTTGTCTACTAGACAACATTTGAAAGGTCAAATGTGCAAAGAGGGGAATAGTTGCATTTGAGAAACGAGGAAGCTGATGGTAATTATTAACTGTTCTACAAAGTTTGTATCAGGACTTGTATCCACTATAACTGAATATTTCTTAAACATTTCTTCTCTTATTCAAAATGATTTAATTCATCACATCTGTTATTTTTTTTCATTCTTCAGTTCTGTTTTGTCCCCTAAATAACGTGAAGTATTATTCAGAGTTGATGTTTACATTCTGCATAAATGTGCTACCATAATATTATCAATAACTGCTTGGTTTCTGCCAAATGAAGACAATGAACATTATCACAGTCATACGTATTGTGGATGATTCCCTGATTGTTAGATATTGCTTCAAGTGGGGTCATGCCTATTGTGTGTTTAACAGAAGCTCAAGGATATATTTTCTTATTTTTCTGTGTTATTGTTCTGCAGCATTGACAGTTATGTATTTTCAAGTAAGGTTCCACTTTTAAATATGCAGTCCTACCATGGCTGTGCATCTGCTTTTCATTGTGTTTACTGAGAATCTTTGCTGCCTTCTGCCAGGCTTTTATGCATCTTCATGCTTCAGTTTTTTCCTTCATCCACAAAGAGTTTGTAATGAGGATAAAACAGACTTTTTCAAGGTAGAATAAAATGACAGGAGTCTGGCAATTTTTTTCATCATTTGGAGAAATTTGAGTGTAATAATTTTCTCAAAACATCCTATCTATATTGTCTTTAGAAAGTGGAAATTACTTTTCAGAGGTGAATAATGTTCAACAAGAGTGTCCTGTTATAATACACATGACATGGTCGTGTGCCTGGATTAAAGAAAGTATATTCAGGAAAACGGTTTCACAGGGGTGTTAGGTCTTCCTGCCTTTCCTACTTTTCTTCAGTATGACTGACACAGAGGTAGAGGGTGCCCGTGTGTGACTTATGCCTGCCTCACTCCATTAAATCAAGAGCCTCTGAGGTTCCTTTTCTTCCCCTCTGGCACTTCTTGTATTTTCTCCAAAAATATATTCAAGTATCCAAACAATTTTCCTTCTTTTTCTTCCTTGATAGTTTTCATTTTCTGTTTTCAAATCCTAATTCTGAAAACTTTAAAAATAAAAACGTATAGGGAAAAACAATGTACATAACAGCTTAGTGCTTTATCTTGGCATTTGTAGTATCTTAATATATCCATATATTAACAAAAGTTAATATTTGTACTGATGAAATTTCTGTAACAAAAATTGCCGTGACATAACTTGCTGATCATTATATAATAATCTCTAGAAAATACCTTTGGGACACAGTGAATTATTCATGGAGAATTATTATCCTGTGATTTATCCCACAATGAAAGTACTATACATTTTAGCTTAAAGCTCATTAATACGACTTAAGTAGAGTAACAAATATCAGATGACATAAGTGGTAAGATGGAGAGTAAATTTAGCAGGGCTCTACAATTAAAGAGCTTTAAAAAAAAAAATTAACATGCCACCAATCATCTATTATCCATTAGCTCCTTGTTTGGAAGCACAAGTAAAATAATGCCCAATAAAAATAATACGATGTTAAAGCAACAGGGTCGTTCAGTGATGAAGCTCATCATGTGCACGCTGAAGCAGAACAATATGAAGCAATGCTGGCAGAACAAGACATAGATCAGGCCCCCGCTTCCGAGCAAACCATCTCGAGCATCGCCTGGCTTCTCAGGAATGGCTTGGCTCTCACGGTCAGGATATTTGAGGGAACCTGGCTGCGTGGTTAACAAAGCTTCCAGAATTGTTCCCTTGCCTCCTGAGCCTCTGGGAAGGGTGGGGTCTATGGCACTGGGGACAGAGGAGGAGCACAAGATGTAGTTGTTTGGGACAGGATATTGATTTCACCTTTTCCTAACTTTTCGCAAAGCTTGGAACTGTCCGAGGCTCCTTGCTGGTGACTGATGGCCACAGATGCCCAGAGTAGCAGGGCTGACAAAGCCCACGGGGCAAGCCCTTGACTTACACGTGAATGAGGAGACTGGACCTGGATCAGAGGGAAGTATGTTCTGAAGATTCCTTGGAGCTTCTCAGAACTAATTTGAGGTTCTGACCATGAGACAAACATTGTTAGGGAATATTTTTTAAAAATCAAAAGAAAAAGGATGTTTCTGAAAATATCTTTATGTTCCTCTTCCTGAGCAAACAAAGTCCACATCCAGCTTCTCCTGACCTCCTGGAGTCTGGTCCACCACGCTCTGAGGTTTGGTCTCGGGCCTCCTAAAGGTCGTGACTCAGCACAAGCAGTAACACAGGCTGGAGATGGCAAGCTTCTTCTTCTGCCCCCCACCTGCCCTCAGGTGAGACTCGTCCTACCCTAGTCAGGTCTTCAGCCCTTTGCCTTGGCCATCATGGGACTTCCGAATATGCTGTTCATAGATAATTACCAAGAGCAGGGGGTTTTCCTACTAAGTCTCATTGAGTGTGCCTACCAGAAATCCTGAAATAACTGAAGAAAGCATATATATGTATTGCTGTGACCAAAGAACTTGGTCACTCTCCCTTTTTTAGTGCCTGTAGCCCTCTGTGTGAGAGAAGGGGAAAGGGGGTGGGAAAGTGGGCATACATTCATGCATTGATGTGTCTGCACCTTGGACAAGGAAACCATGTCAGGATTATGGGGACTATCACCTAAACTGAGGTAGGGGAGGTCGTTTATGGATTTCAATTTGCCATGAGCACTGCTTGTATAGAATCAAAGTCTTACAGGTACAATTTCTCACTTACCTTCATCTCAGAAAGCTCAGAATTGTTGCTGTTGTTCCAGCTACAAAACAGATTAGGACCTGAAACAAGGGCGGGGAAGGGAGGAGGGTTCCATAGTCCATCTGGACAAAGGGGAGGCTTGCCCTCCCAACATCCTCTTTTCCAGGATCATGATTTTCCCACCATCAAATGAGTCTTAGCAACATGTTCAAGCTGCTCTTCTGCAGACATTGGAAGAACGGGGGGATCAGTTAAATATATGAGCTAGGCTAGGCTATGCTGTCGTAACAAAAAATCCTCAGATCTCAGTTACTTAACACAGAAAAGATGTAGTTTTTATTAACCTAAAACCTAGTGGACTCAGACAGCCCTCTTCCATCTTGTAAGTTCATTTTCTGGGGCACGTGTCCTGTAAAGTCACCATGACAGGGGAATTAAGAGAGAGAGCAAGGATCCCATGGAATATTTCTAAGGGTCTGGCCTGGAACTCCCCGCTCATCTTCTGTAATGTAATCACCTAGCCCGAATCTGACTGCAAGAGAGGCTGGGAGACAGAGAGGACCAAGTCATATAAGCACTACTTACACAAAATTATGCATTTGGGATGATCTAAGTAATTTCTGAGGTTTATCAATTCCAAGTAGGACACTTCCATAAGGTCTCTGCAAGGCCAAGGCCATTGTCAGCTGACAACCCTCCTTTGACTCTAAAAATATGCAGTACATTCAGAAGCTTTTGGGGGTATTTCTGGTGTGCATTCCCCAGTTCCCTGCATGAAGACATCCCACGTGATCTGTGTATTGGAACTTTGTTTTACAATAGCTGCTGATGCTCAGAAGCTTTGAGAGGCCTGAAACACAGAATCTTGCTTTCTTGGGCTTGCACACTCCTCAGCAGCCCTTCATGATGCTAAAGCAATGTGGTAGGGGCATCTTGCAATTGCTGTGTGCCCGGGTACCCAGGACCTAACAGGGTAAACATAAAAACTGATGGCCAGACAGAGCCCCAAGAATGGCTAAAGGTAAAAAGACTGACAATACCAAGTGTTAACAAGGATGTGGGACACTAGAACCATTATATATTACTGATAGGAATATAAAATGGTGCAGCCCTTTTTATTTTTTATTTTATTTTTTAAGATTTTATTTATTTGACCGAGAGAGATACAGCGAGAGAGGGAACACAAGCAGGGGGAGTGGGAGAGGGAGAAGCAGGCTTCCCCCGGAGCAGGGAGCCAGATGCGGGGCTCGGTCCCAGGACCCTGGGATCATGACCTACGCCGAAGGCAGACGCCCAACCACTGAGCTACCCAGGCGCCCCTGCAGCCCTTTTTTAAAAACAGTCTGGCAGGGGCACCTGGGTGGCTCAGTCTGTTGAGCAACCAACTCTTGATTTTGGCTCAGGTCATGATCTCAGGGTTGTGAGATCAAGCCCCGGGTAGGGCTCCTCTGGGTGGAGTCTGCGTGGGATTCTCAATAAATAAATAAACCAACAAACAAATAAAATCTTTAAAATCAGTCTGCCAGCACTCATAAAGTTAACCAGACGTTTACCATTTGCCCCAGCAATTCCACTACTTGTGTATTTACCAAAGAAAAATGCAAACCTATGTTCATAAAAACGTGTACAGTATCATTCACCGCAGGTTTATTCATATAATCTCAAAACTGGAAACAACCCAAATGTCCACCAAGTGGTGAATGAATAAGCAAATCGTGGTGTCCCCGTACCATGGACCACTACCCGGTCATAGAAAGGAGGAAGGTATGAGAACAAACAACGACGTGGCCTAATTTTAAAACTTAAAAAGTCTGGTTCCATGGTTCCATTTATACGACATTCTGGAAAAGGAAAGATTAGTAACAGAAAGTCACTGAGGGGTTCCCAGGGCTGGGTAGTGGGGACGGGACGGGAGGAAGAGGATGAAGGGCAGAGCAGTACAAGGGAACGTTTAGTACGTGAGAACCGTTCTACGTCCTGATTGTGAGGGTGATTTAACAACTCGATATAATTGCCAAAGTTATCACACTGTGCACTTAAAACTGATGAATTTTATTCGGTGTAAGTAACACCATAAACAAGAAAGGAGGGGTGCAGGATATGGGGACAGCCGGCCAAAATTCCAACCAAAATCAAACTAACAAGCCAAGACGCCCCCACAGTCGGGGGCGCGAATTCCTACCAGCCCAGCGGCTGGACCCCGGGCTCCTGCAGTCCGAGCCTCGGCGGAGTGGGGGCGCGCTCAGGCCCAGCGCCACGCCCTCCCCTTTTGCAAAAGCGGCTGAGCCGCTGCGCCCTCCTCTGGCCGAAGCTGCTACTGCCATTCGCGGCAAAGCGCGCGGCCAGGTCACCGCGCTTTCCCGGGAGCCGCCGCCCCGGCCGCACCCACTAGGAAACAGGTGCGCAAGTCAAGCGGCGGAGAGAGAGGGCGCTGCTGCCGGATTATTTTCAGGGCGGCGTGTTTGGGGGAGTGGAAGCCCCGCTCCTCCTGCCTCCCACTTAGGTGCCCTGCGGGGCGCTGCATCTCCGCTCGGATGCCAAGTACCGCTGCCCGTTGCGCAGGTGCATCTCAGATGCGCTCGCTCCTCGTCCGCGCCCGAGGGTCGGAGCCTGAAAGTAACGTGAGCGGCAACCAGAGTCTTCTGCTCGGGCTTTGTTTGTCTTCCCCCAACTACCTCCTTCCCCGGACTCGCCCCCATCCGGCAGCCTCTACGACTCCCCGTGGTCGCAGCACCATCGTCCGTTCTTTCCCCACTCGGAGGCCAGCGACAGTTTCTTTCCCTTCCCTCGCTCAGGAAAGGACGGCAGCGGTTCTGTCCCGCTCTCCACGACAGGCTTGCAGATTCCCGTCCCCACGGAGGCAGGCGAGTCAGCTCCGTGGTCCTGGCCTCTTTGGCCTGCTTCCCACGGCCCTCCAGGATGAGAAATGAACCCGCTTACCGCCGTGCCTGTTTTCCTGTGGGTTCACCCCACATCCCACGAGGGCACCATTTGCGAAAAACTTGACCATGGAGATGGTTTGAGCCCGGGGTGCCCTGCTTGGCCCCAGTCCCCGCAAGGGGATGCATTCCATAGAGACATACGGCCAGTGCCCAGCCTCAGCAGTCTTTTGCTAATTTTGGTTTCTAAAAGTTATGTTGGGGTGCTTGGGGTGGCTCAGTTGGTTAAGCTGAGACTCGGTTTCCGCTCAGGTCATGATCTCATGGGTCCTGAGATGGAGCCCCGCAGCCCCCCCTTAGGGCTCTATGCTCAGCGGGGAGTCTGCTTGAAGTTTCTCTCCTTCTGCCCCCACACTGTTCAAGACCAATGGAATCAGGAAGGCCTGCTCCTGCTTGTTGGCGAGTATTTGAACAAGACCTTTTTGTTTCTGGCCTTGAGAACCACTGGGGTTAGGGGGTAGTGTGGAGGATTTGCTCTATTCCTTATTGCATTTATTTAGCTAATTGAAAAAGAAAATATTTTGAATTGTGTTTTAAATAATAGATCTGATATTAACACCACTTAAAGATTATTTTACTTCCATAAACCAGTGAAAAGAGAAAGCCAAAATAAAGATACATTCTTAACTCCAAAAGAAACTTCACAGTTTTCATACGGGTTTGTTTATTATTACAAGACCCATGAGGTCATAGTTAGTGGTTCAGTGTCTCAGGTTGATAAGCAGTTAAATCTGTTATGCAAACATGGTTGGCAAGAAAACAAACACAATCCTCTAAAATAAGCACTTATGGTCAGTTTCCAATAACAAATACAGGGTGTTAAAGTTACAGGTCAGCAGTCTTGATAGATAACATGAAAACAAACTCTGCATATTAGGAAAGATTGTTGCTCTCTTTAATAAACTGACTGAAACTCTGCTTCAACTGCATGAGATACAGGATAAGTATAGACTTATTTGAATGTTACAGTAATTAGTTGGTAAATATTCTCTAACTTTTCCTTCTTACATTTTTAAGCAACAGCTCACAGCTAACCAGGTGCCTCGCTTATTGAAAGCACTTATAATCAACCACATCTCCATTTAAAGTTTTCATAATACCATTGAAACTTGTGGGCCATAGTTTCACACTATAATTTTAACCAAGATTGAGTCAAAGTATTTGGACTTTCAATTTTCTACCTCACTCGAACTAACGGGCACCTGGATGGGTTCCGTTGTTAGCCTAACCAGTCCTTGCTTCGGTGACAACTCCCTACACGCGTGCAACTATTGTGAAGGCTAGATCCTTCGAGGTGGAACTGTGGAAAGATTGTGTGTATTTTACATTTGATAGAGTATTGTCAAATTATAATTTAAAGAGGCTGTTGCAATTTGCGTGATATATTAAAATGTCCATTTTCTACATCCTTGCTAACATCTTGTATTTAAAATTTTTTTAAATTTTTTTTTCAAATTTTTATTTATTTGACAGAGAGAGAGTCAGAGAGAAAGCACAAATAGGGGGAGTGACAGGCAGAGGGAGAAGCAGACTCCCCACTGAACAAAGAGCCTGATGTGGGGCTTGATCCCAGGACCCTGGGGTCATGAACTGACTGAGCCACCCAGGCGCCCCTAAAAAATGTTTTGTTTTTTTTTTTTAAAGATTTTATTTATTTATTTGTCAGAGAGACAGAACACAAGTGGGGGAGAGGCAGGCAGGGGGAGAGGCAGGCAGAGGGAGAAGCAGGCTCCCCGCCGAGCAAGGAGCCCGATGTGGGACTCGATCCCAGGACCCTGGGATCATGACCTGAGCCGAAGGCAGCCGCTTAACCGACTGAGCCACCCAGGCGTCCCACTAAAAAATGTTTTTAAACTTTAAAATATTCCACTAGTGTGCAAGGCAAGGAAGAGTGGTTTCTCATTGTCCTAATTCTATTTATATAATTATGATCCACTTGGATCTCTTCTTCTATTTAAGCTTCTTTCCTAATTTTCTATCAAATTATAGGTTTTCCTTACTAATCTGCAAGTGTTCTTTATATGTTAAGTAAATGAATCCTTTGTTATGTGTGTTGCAAGTATCTTTTTGTTATCTTTTCACTTTATTCTTTCATACAGAAAGTTTTAACCTTTATATAATGGAATTGATTGATCTTTGTCTTTATGGATTGAGTTTCAGGCCTTCCTTTGAAAAATTTTTCTTTCCCTGAGATACAGAATGAAAAATGCGTATCAAAAATCCAGAAGTACCTAATTTGTGAAAACATGGTTATTCTCCATGAGCCGTCTGGAATTTGTACCCCCCAAGCAGGATAAGGGCGCAGTAGAAATCACCACCCCTGCGTCTGTCGGGCCATTGATCTCAGCACTAATCTTGGCAGTTCCCAGGGACGCAGAGGGGTGGGTTCCAGGGGACCCCATTTGGCCCTTCTAGCCACAATGGCCTTTACTCCATGGGTCAGGGAGACCATGTGAACGTTCTGCCAGTTGCCAAGTTTATCTATTCCTTCTATGCACATGGGATGGAGGAGTGGGTGTCCATGTTGGACATCCTGTGACAGGGACTTGCGCCAGGACACAAGCCATCACGTGACCTCCATGAGCTCCCATTCTGTGTGGCGGTCCGTAGTGATATTTCAGGTCTCTGGGGATTCATGTCAGTTCAGAGCCAGTATCTGGTAACTCCTGGGAGGTTTGTGTATTTCCTTCTCCAGTCCCAGTTACCAGGGCAAATGGCCACAGTTTGCTCCGGGAAAGCTTTGGAAGAAAATTCTAACTACACTCTTCAGCTGCATTATACTCGGTGCTTGGGCGTTTGTTCTGGGGCTTTGGGTCTGTGAACTGAGAAAGAGGCCATGCATTCCTCTAGGATCATTTGAGTTAGGTTTCTGCCAGTAAATCCACATTTGTCCTTATATAGCTCAAGCCGCGTTTTAGTAGGCTATCTACTGATTTCGTTCCTAAAGACACCATGATTAGTCATGGCCACAAATCCCCGCTGGACTGTTCTGTCCTTGTGTCAATTATGCCCACCTGGTCTATTGGATCAGCGGTACCCCCCTGGGCTCCTGCCTACAGAGAACAGCCACCACAGAGCTATTCAAAGAGTTTTGCAGTTGTCCCATCCCAAATACACCTGTCCGTGTGTGTGGAGAGTGCTCCAGGGTCTGCCAGTGGGGTAGGACTGGGGCGAATGGGTGCCAAGCAGGGCGCATAGAAAGAATTCATTCTGATCTTTCCACCTCTCTGACCCTTTGCGGGAAGGTTCTGCTTCTCTCTGACTGCAGGCTACTATGGAAGGCAGAAGAGTTGCCGATGGAATTAAAGTGCTAATTGGCTGACCTTAAGGAGAGGATCCTGGGTCATCCAGGTGGTCCCCATATAATCATAGGAGTCTTTAAATGGAGAAAAAGGAGGCGGAATAGCCAGTGTGAGGGGCTGGTGGCAGGAGAACGATTTGGTGGCTGCTGTTGGCTTTGAAGACGGAGGGAAGAGTCTCAAACCAAGAACTGCCAGGCGGCTGGAAGCAATAGGAAAGCAGGTTCTCCCCTGGAGTCCCCAGAAAGGAATGAAGCGCTGTCAACACCTCGATTTTAGCCTGGGGAGGCCCAGTTTGGACTTCTGACCTCCCAAGCTTCCAGGTAATTCTTTACATTTGTTTATGTTTTAAGCCACTAACATGTGGTAACTTGTCACAGTAGCAACAGGAATTCACAATAGCTACCACTGAAACCAAACTTCAACGTAATGTCATTCCTGGGTTCTAGAGCCAACGGGTTCAAACCTGAATCTGAGACGAGTATGCCCATGACAATACATCTAGGCTTATCAAGCCTTAGAGTCCGTGGTGTGCTGGTAAAGGCTCACTGATCAGCAATCCCAGGCGCGGGGGAAAGCCTGGCTTCCAGTGCTGGCTCGTCTCTGAGTTGTAAATATTCTCACTATTGCTCTCTCCAAGCTATAAACATCTCAGCCCTGAAGACAGACCTGGGGAGAGATTCGGAGTGGGCCACGAGGTAGTATTCCCACTATGCAGAAGCGGTAGAGGCAAATAACCTCAAAAGCATCGATAATAGTAAAATGTAGGGGAGAGAAGTCAGAGTGGTAAGTTTTGAGTGTTTATTTTTAGTACACCTAACTGTGAGTTTATGCGATTCCAGTTTTAATAAGGTCTGTGTTTCACAAATACCCCAAGCCCTGAAAAATGACTCTTTGGCTCTCACCAGCCCATTCTAGTGACCTCTCCTACACCCCACCGCAGCTTCTCCTCTGCGGTCTGCCCCACTTAGCACGCACTCTTACGTACACTCCCTGGACTCCTGTCACACAAATTGGTCAGAGCAGAGCAAGCCTAGTGTTGATCTGCACTAGGCTGGGATCTCATTCTTCTTAGGGGTCTGGAGGCACCTCCTGGGAGTCATTGGAAGGTTTTAGACAAGTGTAGGTAGTTTCCAGGATGGGAGAGGGATAGCCTCTGGGGACAAAGCAGATGTAAGGGGAACTGGGGGGTGGGGGGTTCAGAATTCTCAGCTTCATTTGTGTCTGCTCAGATGTTCCCATCTGAGAGCCCCACTCCTTGTCCACCAGAGCCTTACTTCCATGCAGTGGTTCTCAGACGGCAGCCTGCCTCCAGATCACTGGGAGGACTTGATAAAACCCTGGTTGGAGGCCCCATCCTGACGGTCTGGTCCACTGGGTCTTCGGTGAAGCCAGAGAATCGGCATTTCTAATGAGTACCCAGCTGATGCTGTTGCGGGCTGGAATGGAAACTACATTTTGAAATCGTCTGGTTTGAGAGACCTGGTGGGTTTGAATGTTTATTCGTTGTTGCAGTTTTGCAAACCTGACAACCGGGTGTTGGGCTTGGCTAGCAGCCCCATCGGTCTGGGATTACAGGACGCAGGATTCCTTCACAGCTCCCTGCCAGGCTGCTGACTTGCCAGTTCTGTTCTCAGTAGGATATTCCTGGCCTGCCATTCCTCCTGATTCCTCTGCACTCACTCTAGTTCCATTAGAAAGTCAGTGGACCCTGCAATCTCTGTAATCACTAGTTCAGTTAACCTTGAAAGTGTCACGAACCACACCCCCCACCCCCCACCCCCACCGCCAAAGAGAATGGCTTAAAGAAACCATCATTTTATTTAAATGCTCACAGTTCTGTGGGGCAGCCGGTACCTTTTTTCTGGTCTGAGCAGCTTGACCGGTGCCGGATGGTCTAGAATGGGGTGCCTGGTGCCTCAGCTGGGATGCGGGAGATGGCTGGGGCCTCTCTTCACGTTGTCTCCCCCTCCAGGAAGCCCGCCTAGGTGTCTCTGCATGGTGGCCCAAGGGCTGCCAAGGAGCGAGCCATGAATGCTCGATAGCTTCTGCTTCTGTCACATTTGTGGATATCCCAACAGCCTAAGGGGAAGATGGCTAAGGCCAGAATCAGGGTGGAGAGAGAAACCCTACCTTTCTTAGGAGAAACTGCAAATTGCAGCTGTTCCTTTTTCAGTTTTATTGACACATAATTGGCATGTAACCGATCAGTGTAAGGTGTACAAGGTGATGATTGGATATTAGAAAATTCTTCCTAAATGTATAATTACTGAAGCAGAGCCTTGGCGTGCCAGGAGGGCACACTCAGGATAGTTTGAGGAGCCTTTACTAAAGGGATTATTTGCCAAGGTGTATGCAGAATTAAAACAAATGTGTCATGTTTAGTACAATGTCATGGAGTTAGCCCTTATGGGGTCCTGCTGTGGGGATTGTTGCTTCCTAAGCTCGAAGGGACAAGGAGAGGGCAGAATTTCTAGAACCCTGAGAGAGTAGCTGCATAGGGATATTTTTCTGCTGGTAGCTGAAGCCTTCTATAGACGATAGGGTCAACTCCTGATAACCCGATAGGGAGGGTGCCAGGGGAATGAAAACCTTGACATCTCTGCTTTCATGCCCTCCGACCATCTGCTGGTGTCTCCCCTTGGCCAGTCCTGACTGATAGCAAAGAGGAGGGAGCCACTGACCTATTCCCTACAGGTCAGCCTCCCAAGACCTAGAACGAGGTGGTTGTGGGGGCCCATAAAGAGCCTCCTGCTGCTCAGGGCTGGCCAGTCTGTCCATGTCTGGGTCAGATGAAGGAAAAGTAATACTCCTTGTGATAACTAGAATTATCACCCTTTCCAATTTAATCATCCATGGATTGATCAAGAATGCATGTGAGCTCTGAGGAGGCTAGTGGCAACAGGGTTCCATTTTGTAGACAAGGCAACTGGGTAAGTACCTGGGCCTCTTTGAGCTTTAAAGTCCTACAGCTGGTAAGTGGGATTAGAGCCCACTTGAGTTCTTTGATTCTATCACACATGCTTCTATGTGGCTGAGGCTACGGTGTAAGCAGACTCTCTAATTAATGCCCATACCAGTTTGCTAGGGCTACTGTAACAAAGTCCCCCAAACTGGATGACAGCACAACAGAAATTTCTCAGTTCTGCAGATGAGAAGCCTAAGACCAAGGTGGCAGCAGGGGTGGTTGGTTCTTGGGAGAATTTGTTCCCTGCCTCGCAGGGATGTGATGGTTTGTTGGCAATTTGGCATTTCTTGGCTTGTAAATGTATTCCTCCCACCCCCACCCCCCGATCTCCATTTTCATCTCCATGTGATGGTCTTTCTGTGTGCATATCTGCCTACGTGCAAATGTCCCCTTCTTACAAGGACACCAGTCCTATTGGATTAGGGCCCATACGAATGACCTCATTAACCTGATCATCTCCAAAGACCCTATTTCCTATTAAGGTCACAGTCACGGGTGCTGAGACGTAAGGTTCTGTTTTCTCTTTACCTGGTTTGAATCTGTTCTGAACGGCAGGTGTCGCTGTTGCCTGCTCTGGGATTGTTCTTAACCAAAGCCTGGGGTAGAAAAACCCAGCAATATAGTCACTGAATGAGAAACTGTATCCGAGGTTACGGGAACCCAGTCTTTGCAACTGCTAGACATTTTCTTGTTCACTTAACTCTGCAATCCATTTGGGGGCTTGTCCGTGGCAAAATGTGGAAGCTTCCTGGCTTTTCTCTTGGACCCCGCTCAGCTATCATGTGTGCATGCGCTGGCCTCGGGGACGACAGGCGGAAGACCAGGCGCTGGGGAAGTCAGAGCTAAGGCCAAGGCCGTCCAGGTCTCTCCATGTCCTGGTCACTGCGTCTGCGCTGCTGGGTAGCAGAGAGCACTGGCTTCCGCTCAGGGGCTGTTGGGATTGTCATGGGTCACGATGCTCTTAAGAAGCATGCTGGGGCCTACCATGAACCCTCGTTCCCATCTTTTATTGGAGCTAAGAGGTTTATTTAAAATTCTCCATTGGGGCTCAGTCAGTTAAGTGTCTGACTCTTGATTCGGGCTCAGGTCATGGTCTCAGCGTTGTGAGATTGAGCCGCTTGTCGGGCTCCACACCCTGCTCAAGATTCTCCCTCTCCCTCTGCCCCTCCACCCCCTCCCTCTCTTAAAAAAAAAAAAGAAATTCTCCCCTGGGTTTCCATTTCAAGATTGAATTTAATATTGTGAAAGAAGGGCTTAGTGCCACACGGTAGGGGTGAGGAGGAGAGTGGGGTGGGATCCTCTTATTCAAACACTCTGATTCCCACTGTCTGAGGCACGGAGTCCATTCAGTGACCAGGTCATTTGGGGCCCTCTCCTTTGCTCCCCCTTGTAGGATAACCGATGGCAGGGAGGTGCATTTATAAAGGTCAAGGCTCAAATAATACAGCCCTTCCTTTATTTTCTCCCCCCTCAAACACAAACACACGAAATGCATGGCTCCACAGGAAACTGCTGGAAAGAATCCTGCTCTGTGGGCAGGATAGGTGGGGCAGGGGAAGAAGAGGAAATGCATCTGCTCGGGGAGCTGAGGGGGCTGGGGGTCACGTGGGGGGGGCGGCGGTTCCGGGGGGGGGGGGGGGGGGGGGGTCAAGGAAGAGGGCCAGGAGAGAGAGGAAGGGGAAGTCAGGGGCAGTGTGCAGCCACCTGTCTCAAAGGCGGCCAGAGGGTTCTGCAGCAGCCTTGTCTCTGTGGCCTGTGGGAGGGGAGGAGTCTCTTCCTGGATTTCCAGTCTCAAGGATGCGTTGGGTTGGCTGTAGGTGTAGATAACCGTTCATGCGGTGGCGGGCTGGTTCTGATCCTGCTTACTCGCATAGATGTAGGTGTTGCTGTCATTGGCTCAGTCTTAGATTTCCTCACCTGCATTACCTTTCCTGGTTGGGCAGCGTGGTCGGCGTGTAACAAAGTGTGCTTTAATTGTTATCCCTTTCGTAAGGGTTTCTGGACAAACAGTGCTATAACTGAAAGAAATTTCTTATCCAACTCTTAGTCGGGATTTTTAGTTAGGGCTAGACCTGTAACCATGGTGACATTTTAGGAGGCTCTCTGATCAATCCGATGTAAATTCCTTGGGGCAGGAGCCGTTGTTCTCATTTTTGTATGTGTACAGCTGAAAAACAAAATCATGGGCCCTTGATAAATGGTGGTTCTTGTTATCAGTGAAGATTCCCTCCCTTCCCCGTCTAGTTGGAGAGATGAACCAATAATTATGACAACTCTTAACATTTATAGTAACAGCCTTTATCATATCTCAGCCCTTAGGAAGGAGAGCACAGCGTCAGGGACATCTTGCTGGGTTGGGGCCAAGTTAGCGGGAGTCAGAGGGTGTGAGGGTGTCTTCGTTCCTGAGCAGCCTTTGGCGGGGGGGAGCGGGGGGGTGGCGGCCCAGAGAGGAAGGACTGAAAGGACAGACAGTCAGTGTGGCTGGAAAGCAAGGGTGGAGATGGTAGGGAGGCTGGCCCGGGGAGAGTGAGAGCGCTCGGCTCCGTGGATCAGCAGGAGCACTCCCTGCCCGAGGGGAGGATGGACAGGCGCGGGGGTGATGATGACCAGAGGCCGGGGGGCCAGAGTAGGAGAAGTCGGAGTCATTAGAGGGGGACTGGTCAGGACCTGAACACGTCGTGCTTTGGGATGAGAGAGGTCAACTGACGCCCAAGCTGTCAAGGCAGGAGGGATGCGGCCTGAGCGCTGGGATTATCACACCTCCCTAGGAGATTCTAATAGTGTAGCCAAGTTCGAGAACCCCTGAGCATGGCAGGCTTGTATACGCCAGGCATGATAGGAATAGCTAGGAACATGCATTATCTTAATCAGCCCTTTTAACTAGTAGTTCTCAAAGTAGGGTCCCTGAACCAGCAGCATCAGCATCCTCCAAGAACTTGATAGACAAGTAATTCTCTGGTTCTTAATGAATCAAACTCTGGGAGTGGGGCCTAGCAGTCTATTTTAACAAGGGGAGAGAATCATAAGGGTTCTCTAGTTGAGAACCATTGACTTAAAGGAGTGAATCTCTAATGGTGGAATTCCAGGCATCAGTGAATTATGTTAAGAAATATACTGGGGACAGAGAGACTTTCTTCTTGCCTCCCAAATAATACCCACAGGCAACTTTCCCATGTTTCCTATTCTTTTAATTGGGGGAAGAATGAACATATTCTGTCTGTACCCTTTGTCTTTCCATAGATTAAAAATCTGTCAAATACAGCAAAGCAGCATGCTGGTGATTATTGCCTTCTAAGATGACTTTCCTCCCAAGTGTCAGAATGAGCAGGGATCATTTTTGTCCTTTTACCCCAGTGTGAGGCATAGACTTTTTTTCTGCCTCTCAACAGTCTTTTCTTTAAAAAACACAAGAGAGCAATTGCTCTTCCACTTCCTGCACCTGCAGGGCACCCCCCCCCCCCCACATGCTTCTCATGTTACTAAGAGCTCCCCTGTGTGGTGGCTTCGGAGAAAACCCGGCCTCTGCCCTCCTGAATTTATTCTAGGTGGTGAGGAATGAGGAATGGTGTGCGGAATCTCCTGGGTAACAAGCCTGACAATAGTAAAGTCTTACCCCTCCTGATCCCAGTTAGCCCTTTAACTGCCTTTAATTTCTTATCCAGAAGAAATGAGCAATGGGAGTGATGACCGGAACTGATGCAGGCTCTCTGGTGTAAATGCTGGAGAGGGACCCCCACCTCCTCCCCTCAGGTAACTTCCTTTTGCCCCCCTGCCCTCTTGCCCTTGCATTGTGGGGATTGCTCAGAACTCCCGGTGTTCTGCAAAAAAGTACATTAGCAAACAGCTGGGTTTCTGTACTACAGGACTTCTCAGGGCCTTTATAACCCAAATAGGCTTTGGGAAGCTCCAAAGAAGTAGCTGCAGTGTGCAGAGTCGTCTAACTCTTAAACACACAACCTCACTTACCAGGGAGGTGTTCTGTGGACCACATTCTGGGAAGACTGATCTAGTTGTAGCTTTCAAGGAACTAGCGATAACTAGCAGTATCAGTGAAGAACACTCGAATCTGAAGTTTAGGAATATAGTTCCTAGTCTCCTTGCTCAATAAATGGGCACAATCTTCCCCTCCTTCCTTCCAGCCTGAATTTGATAATCTTTGGTCCTGAATACTTCTTTTCACCTCTAGTTTTCTGCTGGGTTTTAAATGGACAAATGCATATAAAACACAGGAATCTCTTTAGCTGCTTATGTACGATTCATGCCCTGTCCATAAGCCGTCATGTCATTTTGTATTCTGAAAGTGACACCGGCCAAGCCAGCCTTCAGCAGAGACTGCCAAGTCCTTACTGCCTGGAAGGTGGGAACCGGGCAGGAAGCTTTTCTCCCTCTCCCATTTCCCATTCTAGTGAAACAATAACTCTGTTCTAGAAGTACCATAGAAAGAAAATGCTCAGCCCAGCTCTTGGAAAAGCCCAGAGTTGACCTGATAATATGCTGATGATGCAGATCTGGCAGTTAGTGAATAAAGCATGCTCCTGTTCTATTTTTTGAAAGCCCTTCATACAGATTTATCCCCAATAAAATGAGGATAAAAGATCCAGGGATGCCCCCCACCCCCACCCCGTGTAAAACCATCACTAGGATGTTGACTTCTCAAGGGCTTGAGGATTGCCAAGGAGTGTATATGTTGGGGGGGAGGGCGTCGTGGATGCTGTTGTACCCCCCCTTGATTGAGTATTGGCTTTTGGCATCTCCCAGCTACCCTTGGTCTCTGGAGAAGTGCCCTTGGCCAAATGGGATCCACCTCTGCCCTTGCCCATGACCAGCACCTCCCCACCCCCATGGCCAGGGGCAGACCCTGCCATTGACTGAGTAGCACCAGTACAGAATGCCAGCCCCATTGTCCCAACGTAGGACTACTACTGTGTACATTGTGGGTTCCCTGTGGGCTCAGGCGAAAGCCAGGATCCAGCTCTGCCTACCTGCTTGCTTACTTCGCTCCTTTCCCTGACAGTCCTGCTTCTGTTGCGCTCAGCGTTGCCAGACCTAGCAATTAACAACACCCCCTTCGATTTAAATTTCAGATAATGAATAACTTTTTAGTTGAAGTATGTCCCACGGAATATTTGGGTCATACTTGCATTGAAGTTATTTGTTGGTTATCTGAAATTAAAATTGAACGAGACATACTATATTTTATCAGCAACCCTATTTGTACCCCTTCTCCTGAGAGGATGCCCCCAATAAATCATTCGAAAGAGTTGCTGTCTCAAGCTCTGTTTTCGGGAATCTCCTAAGAAAGTGGGGCAGGGGGCAGAAGGAAGGAATAGACACAGTTGGAGGTGCTCAGGATCCTTTATTCGAAATGACCAGCCTAGTGGCCTGTAAGCAGCATCCCTTGCAAGCCAAATTCTAGGAATCTGAGGACCAGACCCGGTCGCAGTTTGGCCTGGCCCCTGTGAAGAGCAGTCAGTTCCCAGAGAAACCACAGTGGCCTCCCAGTCTCCCCAGAGCAGGATTCAGCTTTCCTAGGTTGGACCTAATTAGGCATGAAATCTTGATGGGAACAGACGCCAACAGATTTTATTCCACTTAAATGCTGCTTCCTTTGCAGCCCTCGTGGGTTACCTCGTTGACTTGAGTCCTAACGGCAATGACTGAGCTTCATCACCTCATCTTTCAGCAGAGTAGACCTCTGGTCTCACATGGCCGTATTCACCTGAAGACCACCATCACTCTCTGAGCTCCATCTGTGAGACGGGTCTGGCCTCATAACCCACTCACGCGCGAGTCTCACGGATCCGACTGAATGATGCATTGCAGTGCACTATTTTCTGGTACAGCACGGTGATTCCAAATAATGTGCAAATATATCCAGGGATCTTGTTAAAATGCAGGTTCTGAGTCTGTCTATGGGCGAGCCTGAGGTTCTGCATTTCTCCTAGCTCTCAGGTGATGCCAGCCATCAATATCCTCCTCCTCTTATAGATGATCAATCAACCAGCCCTGATGAACACACAGGTGCTAACTGGAGAGCTGGGATTGGAACCCAGTGATCTGGCCCCAGAGCCCATGTGCTTTACCACTAAATCAGGGCAACAGGGAAGCTGATTAAAAGTCCGGGGGGCTGGATGGGTATGCAGAGGAATTGACAGGGTGCTGGGCCAGGAGACTCCCAGAAACTCCGAGAGGTGGCCAGATCCCCTTGGTTCACGTT
The DNA here is from genome assembly GCF_004348235.1 of Phoca vitulina. NCBI lineage: Eukaryota > Metazoa > Chordata > Mammalia > Carnivora > Phocidae > Phoca > Phoca vitulina. The sequence continues at coordinate 45,400,261 of NW_022589707.1, forward strand.
CAGCTACTACCTCTCGCTGCATGAGCTAGGATGTCCCTTCACTTGGTGAAGGCACTGTGAGATGGGGTCATAGCAGTGACCCCTGACAGTGCGATTGGAGGATTCCGTGGCATAATGCGTGTTAAGTGCTTAGCACTGAGCATGACGGAGTAGACATGTAATAACTGGTCACTGTTGTTATTAATGTGACCTCACACCATTGTCCTTGTGCAAGCAAGGCCGTGGGCTGTGAAGGACTTGCAGTGGATACGGAGGGAGCTGGACTTGGGTCAGGCATGGGCTGGAATGCTGTCCTTCTCTTTCACGGTCTGCTTTTCCTTGTTGTTCTGCAGCAGCTTCTTTTTCTTTAGCACGGAACTTCAATGACGACGTTCAGGTCCTGCTGTTTCTAGAAGTCCGTAGGCATGCCGCAGCTAGCACCTATTAAAAACGGATAAAGGCTTCTCAGGGGAGGCAGCATCATTCTCCGACTCTCATATGTAGCAGCGACACTCTCTGTGCCACCTAAAGGCATGTTGTCCCCGGGAAGATGAAGGGGCACATCAGACCACTGTGGGAATAGACAGTGTAGACAGCGTACCCGGACAACTCAGCCCCGAGCCTTATTTGCCTCCATGGAGTTGATAGCTTAATGCCTTCCCTACTTGCGTCCTTGTGGCAACTCCCTCCCAACAACTGTCACTTGGCTTTTCTAGTGGAGTCTCCCTGGGGCGAGCTGTAAATTGCCATAAATGTAATCTGTCCTGGCAGCAGGGTATTACCTGCATTCACCCTGAGCACAGGTCCCCATGTTCTTGTCACCTTCTTGGAATAACTGGGTCTCAGTACCTAGAAGCCACTGCCGCTCACAGACGCCGACTAGACTATTAGAGTATCACCGGTCCCCAGGAAGCAAACACAACTTCCAAAAGAAAGAAAAGTGCTGTGTGTTGGGGAAGACTTAGCTTTTTATTTTTAGCTGTGAATGATAGGTAAAATTATGACTCTAGATTGTGATTCCTCAGGATTTGGAACAGGGTAAGGTTTAGTTTCATTTTTTAAGTATAAAATAAGTTATTACAGCAACCAGGAAAGTGGTTATTTAAAACACTTTTCTAGATATGCAATCAATCGTCCTCTGTAGAATAGCATTCTATGGTGGAACTTGGTGCAGTGATGGAAACGTTCTCTGTCTGCTCTGCACAGCAGTGTGGACAGTAGTCCAGGGTGGCTCTTGAGCACTGGAAATATGGCTTGTGTGATGGAGGATAGAATTTATTTTAAAGATTTTGAGAGAACAGGTGGGGAGACGGACAGAGGGAGAGGGAGAAGCAGGCTCCCCGCTGAGCAGGGAGCCCAACGTGGGACTCGATCCCAGGACCCTGGGATCATGACCTGAATCAAAGGCAGACGCTTAACCAACTGAGCCACCCGGGCACCATAATTCCAAGTTTTTAAAAATAAATTTTAATAGCCATACATGGCTAGTGGTTACTGTCCTGCATAGTGCAGCTCTAGAGAGAAAAAGAACCTGATGCGTCAAAGCCTCGAGAGGCTTACTGTTAGCATATGGAATATCAGGAGAGTCTGAAGGCAGCATGCTAAATTGAAAATATTGGCCAGCCACCACGTGGTCTCCCCTACTTGCCCCTCCCTCCACAGGAGGTGACTCTTCCAGGATGATAATGTAATGAACAAAATGTCTCTTCCTTGCCCTGCGGAATTCGTTATTATAGTTCAGAGGCTCTTAATGAACAAGGGTGCAAATTGTAAAATCCTACACCCTGTAATGTGACTCTGTTACGGGAAGGCAGGGATAATTCTCGGTGTGGGCCTTTGGACCACCTCCATCCAGCATGGGTGTCCTGTTTTGCCCTCTCTTTTTCTTTCCTCCGCCTACCTTCTCCCTGTTCCCCACCCCAGTCTATGATTTAGTTGGACCCAAGGAAACTCTGGGAATTGCTTATTTCCTGGTAGAAATGATAATAATACTGTGGCATGGATGACTCTTAGGTGTGATCTTTAAACAAAATTGCCAAGCCGGACAGGAGTTGAATCTCCGGTATTTGGGCAGACAGGCTGAGAGGCAGCCTCGTGGGAGCCACACTCGCTCCTCTGAGTCTTGCTGCTCCTGGAGTGTAGCCAGGGAGCTGGGCAGGAATCCTACAGCCGCAGAGTGGTCTCCACTCCACCGCGGTTTCCCTTTTCTGCCCAGGGTGACCCATCAGCGCAGGCTTACTAGACCCCCAGAGTGAAAGTAAAGTGCTCTTTGTGCCCCTGAGGCAAGGGAACATAATGGCCTGACCTCCCTCTTAGAATGGAGGAGGGAAAAACTGATAGAGCAAAACCCAAACTAGCCAGGTTTTTAGTGCTCAGTAGCCATCCATGGAGAATGTTACTCTGTGGGACAGCGTAGCTAGGGAACATCTCCATCCTCCCAGCGGGTTCTGTTGAGACCAAGCTCTGGTCAGATCTTACATGCATTAACCCATTGACCAATGAGTTAGGTAGTAGTGGTGTTCTCATTTCAGAGAGAAGGAATGAAGGCCCAGAGAGGCTTACGATGAACCAGATACCCAATGGCCCAGTACAAGTTTGCAATCCAGGTGTTTCGGACTTTTGATCACCTCTTACCTCAGAGCTTAAGAGGCGACTCACCTCTGCAACGGTGTGCGGCTACCTTAAGACCGTGTTACAGACAAATGTTCAGAATACCCTGTGAGAACATGGTGATTAGAACAGGGAGAGTATTTAGTAACTGGGAGAGTGGAATGGTGGGCCATATGCAAGAGCAGTAGGTTTTGCCTTGTGAGCCCCCAGTCTCAGCACCAGAGAGATGTGGAAATCTCCGTGGTCTGTCCTCATTGCCTTAAATAACCTACGATAGAGCCCAGACTTCTCAGACAACGGTGTGATTGTTCAGTGCTCTGCTTTTGAGACCCGCTTCCGTTATCCAGCAGATGGAGGCCTACTTGTGACCAGATTCAGATCTCACCAGTCTGGTGCAGTCATGGGGGCCTGTCTGGACCTGAGCCTCAGTGTCCTTCCTCAGGCCCCCATCTGAGGCCCTCCCAGCAGCCTCAGCTCCATGGGTTTGCTGACTGAAATTAGAGCTCAGGGCAGCACAGGACCCACGTGGAAGGCAAAGGACATCTCTGTACATGTTCCCTGTATTTTTAGATATCAAGGGGTCTGGACAGACAGACGGCTTCTCCCAAGATCAGTGGCCCCCTTCATGGAAATCACGGGTCTAAATAGGAAGTCTGCTAAGAGAGGGTGGAAAAGAACAAAGGAAGACTAAGAAGGGGAGATTAAAGATTTTTTCTTTGATTAATTTTCCCCCACTTAAGGTTTGTAGGCCACACATTGGATTATACTGGAAGCGTTTAAAAAGATTTAACTCTTATTAATATGCCACAAAGCTATGTAAGCAAAAGTTTGTCTTAGATGTGGGGTTTTCAAAGGGCAAATGCAAGTGAGGATCTATTTTGTTAAAAAGCCAAAAATGTATGATTGTAATGAAGGAAATTCTTAATAAATATTTGCATAGTACTCTTCAATATACAAAGTCCTATTCTATACATTATGTCATTATTGGCCCTGGTAGATGGGTGGGATTATTATTCCTCCCACAGAGGCTAAGCAGACTATAAGGTCATGGGATTTGGAATCAAACAGATCCAGATTTGGATTCCATCTGTTCTTTAATCTATGTGACCTTGGACAAGACCACTTAACCTGTCTATGTTTCCTCAGAGGTTAGATGGCATCTATTTGTCTAGGATGATTGCCACCGATACATTCAACTACAATCCAAGAGCATCAGGAGGGAGAAAGAGTCGGGAGAACTAGTGGAAGCAGCCAGGACCAGTGACAAAAATTGAGGTCAAGTTCAGGCCTGGCAAGAAGGATCAAAGAGGAAATCTAATCCTGCGGTCTGTGTCCAATACAAAAGCAAGTGGCTGAGTGTGGCAGACATACCCTGAGGTGACCCCCAGTGAGTTGTACCCTTGTGTCCCCCTCCTCCTGAGTGCAGGTGAAAGTGCACCCAATATAGCGGTTGACAGCTGTAGTGATTGGGTAACTCAGCAAATGGGAGAAGCAGACTCTGTAGCTGTGAAGAAGGGTGCCGCCATGTTGTCAGATGACCACACAGCAGGGGACTGTGGGTGAGCTCTCAGAGCTGAGAGCCCCCCCCCCCCCCCCCGCCCCAGCAAGGGCCCAGAGGCCTATAGCCACGAGGAGAAAGCTGCTAACGACTTGGGTAATCTCAGAAGCAAGTTCTTCTCTAGTCAAGTCTCCCGCTGAGAACCCAATTGACAGCCGCAGAGACCCAGAGCAGAAGACCCAGCCAGGCTGTGCCCAGACTCCTGACGGTTGGAAGCTGTGATGATAGATGCATGTTGCTTAAGCCACTAAGTTTGCAGTAATTTGTTAGGTAGCAACAGAGAACTAATACACTGAGGTTTGGAAGAGACTCCCTCCAGCTGCCTGAAAGGGGCACGAAAAGATTCAGCAACAAGAACCTGTGTGCAAAGTGGCCCAGGAGCCTGGCCTGACCATGTGCAGATGCACGCACTGGGGGCACAGGCTGCCTCTGCAAGAGAGTAGCTGGAGCCTCCATCCTCCGCTCCAGGCAGACAGGACTCTTTACTCCGTGCTGTTTAAAAGGCAGCTCCTGCTGGCCACACGGTCCCAACCGACACCTGCCCACAGGCTGACAGAGAAGGCTGGTGGCCCGGTAGAAGCAACGGCATGAAGGCCGGGAGAGCAAGCCACTTCTTAGGGCAGTGGGGGGGGGGGGGGATGAAATGAGGCAATGTGTATACACCCCTGCTTTCAAGCCTGGCGGGGCTCAGGTCTACATTCCTCTTCCCCTCCCAGGACAGATGAGGATACTAAGAGGCATGCTGGATGATCAGAGAGACAAAGATACCAGGGAGTCGATCTGGCTTGCAAATATGACAGTCAATTGACTAGTAGTTCAGCAATCTGGACAGTCAATTGACTAGTTGTTTAGCAACCAAGTTGTTTAACTTGGATTCAGATCCATAACTAGAAGCTCTCTGTTAGCTCCTAGGACAAAAGTCCACATAGCCACCTGTCTGGGACTTCGGCTCTCCACAGAGGCTGCGAGTGACCAAAGTTCTACTCTCTGACTCTATCGTCTTGCTTGAGCTCGTGGCTACGTAACTTTGAAGGCTGCTCCAGCATCTTACCAGATGGCAGCCCATCGACAGCTGTAGTCTGTGTGCCATAGAGGGCCAGCTTATCTTTGATAAGTGCCAGAGCAGTGTGCTATCGGCTACACGACCATCTTCTTTCAGGAGCTGTCAGCAGAGCATGCTTAAACTCCACGGTGGCCCTCGCTGGCCATACAGGAAGCTGGTTCTGACTGCTTTCCCATAGAAATCACTGTTAGGCTGCCTGGGTGGCTCAGAGGGTTAAGCGTCTGCCTTCGGCTCAGGTCATGATCCCAGGGTCCTGGGATCGAGCCCCGCATCAGGTTCCCTGCTCAGCAGGGGAGTCTGCTTCTCCCTCTCCCTCTGACCCTCCCCCCCCGCCCCGGCTTGTGCTCTCTATCTCACTCACCCTCTCAAATAAATAAATAAAATCTTAAAAAAAATCAACACTGTTTGAACTGGGCCTTTAGACTTGAAATAAAGCTGGGGTCCTCCACCTCAGGCTCACGTTAGAATGTCCGTGCCGTGACTCAGAACCCCTGGGGATGGGGACCAGGCAGCAGTATTTGGTGCTGTCAGGGGGAGAAGCCACTGAAATAGTCTTTTCATGTCTGGCATGTAGGCCTGAAATTGGCCGATCCCTGGATATAATATGTATTTAAATATATAAATACATCTGTGGCTATATATATACACACACATATTCTTTGAAGGGAGATGGACATGTATATGTAGATCTCCCATTAAAGTAATAGGCTATGAATTTAGCATCCCATAGTTATTACTAACCTTTTGAGCTTTGACAATAAAACATTCATTGGTGATCAATAGGTTCGTACACTTATCTCCTGCCTTTCATGTTGACTCTGGACCTGCAGCCATAGGTATGACTACTTGCTAGTAGATTGTGGCAGGTTTTCAGCAATGGAGCAGAACTATACTTCCTCATTGCTCTTGGTGAGCGCCATCAATTACCACTGCAGCCTCAGACTCGCACTCGTGGCCTCCGGAACACCCAGCTGGCACCCAGAGCCTGGGCTGCCCCAGAGCCCACAGGACCTCTATCCTGGGGATGTGGAGATGAACGCTGAGGGCCCTGGCCCTCACTTGGCCCCACAATCCTCTGTAGAGTCAAGCCGCCATCTTAAACCGGAAGAGTCTAGTTGTTCTCTCTCAAACCTACTGAGTCATTATCCTTGGGGTTCGGAGGCCAGGAAGTAGAATGAACATCTGACTTTGGAAAAACTCAGAAACCTATCTCCTGTTCATATGTTTTAAAGAATTATATTGTTGTAGCGCTATCCTTGGGCTCAAGACACAGATTCCATGCTGTCTCGTTTTCCTTTGCTGGTTTTTATGAGAAGGTTGAATGGTGGAAATGGCCTTGGAAATCGTGATATTTAACAAAAGTCCTGTGTACTTTTTCACATTATCTTGACTGTTTTTGGTTTAGCATCTCACTCGCCCTAAGTTGCCTTCTACATCGAGATTGAGATGAAATGCAGCAATTTGGAGCATGGACTGTGGTTTTGGAGCATGGACTGTGGTTTTCTGGAAGATACAACAGTTGATCAACTGGAAACGGAAGATAAAGCTCCTGCCCTTGCCCCTCCAAGGATTGTTCTGAGCTGCAATTTCTCCTTGCAGACTTTCTGGGAAAATCCCAATGTGCCCCGTGAACATGCCAGCTTACTAATTTGCTGCGATCAAGTTGTGGCAATCCCAACTACCATGAACGTAGGTGTGGCCTCCTGAGGCCTTATGAAGCTGGCCTAATGCCTGGTGAAAGGAACAATGGTGCTAGTTCTCCCATCCTGGAAGTTCTGAGAATCTCTGAGCCTCAAAAGTAAATAGTTCCAGTGTGTCTTGAACCTATTAAAGGTATTCCCACCTAGATGCTGTCTTCCTGACACACAGCCAGAGGTATGGGTGGCTTTTGGTGGTGGATTTTTGGTAGGTAGCCCATTTTTCCATTAGGCAGAAACATCTCCTTTTAAAGTAATTATTACTAACAATTCATATAATCAATATGCAAACATTTTATATTAATCAAAATTGGCCTTTACCCTGTGAGCTAACTGAAAAGTCAGAGACCAGTCTGTTTCTCATACGATATCAAACACTTTAAGGGCGCCTGGGTGGTGCAGTTGGTTGAGTAGTGATCTCAGGGTTGTGAGATCGAGCCCCACGTCAGGCTCCGCACTTAGTGCAGCATCTGCTTGAGATTCTCCCTATCCCCTTGGCCCACCCACTCCGCTCGTGCTCTTTCTCTCTCTAAAATAAATAAAAATCTTTAAAAAAAAATATCAAACTCTTTAATGAGGTAAAATAGCTGCTTTTAGGTTAAAAAAGCATTTAACTCTGCCTGTGGAAAGAGGGAAGATGTACACAGCCCTGTGAAATGTCATAGTCTGGCAGCATCTTCAGATGGCAGCAGATGGTTTTTACTTTGTTACCCACTAATAGTTTATTTATACATTCAGACACAGGAGTTCTTTTCCATAAAAAAATGAGGCAACAGGATACTTAAGACCAGACCTTGCAACTCTTGCTTTGGGTGCGATTCTTGCGCACGGCTTTTCTCCCAAAAATTCTAGAAGAGACTGCAGACATTTTAACAGAATGTGGCACCCCCAGGAACCCATTTTCCCAGAACCATACTTAGAAAGCTTAAGTACAGCAGAGGCTGGGAAGGGTCAGGGCCCACCAGTTGGGCCTTGTCACTCCGGCAGGCATCGGGCGGCGTGGGAGCAAGAGAGCACCGACTGCATTCGGTAGGAAATCCTGATTTAGAAGTTTGAAAAAGGAAAGAGGGGAAAAGATAGACTCTTTAGGATGCCTGACCTGATTTAAAAATGAAAAGAGGACCAGGAAAATAATTGAGTGGTCAAAAATCTGGGAGCCGGGCCCTTTTCTTGCAGCCAAAATTGGCTCTTTAATTTGGTTTTTTAAATTTAGTTTTGTTTTTATTTTTTATTTTTTGCCGAGTAAGGGATTGTGGGAAAGAGATGAGAGTTTTACATTTTGAGGGGTAACATTTTTATTTTTTAGGTGATTTTAGACTCGGAAGAGTTGTAAAAATAGTAAAGAGAGTTACTATGTATACCTGACTTGTTCCTTCCCATGTTAGCATCTTACATAACCATAGACTATTTGTGTAAACTAAGAAATCAACCTTGGGACAATATATGAAGCTACAGCCTCTAATTGGATCTCATCACTTTTTCCATTACTATTCTTTTTTTTCTATCCAAGGATCCCACATTGCTTTTAGTTTTAGGTCTTGTTAGTCTTCCCCCATCTCGGACAGTTCTTCAGAGTTCTTCATTAATGACCTTGATGTTTTAGAAGAGCACTGGTCAGTTACCTTAGAGAATGTTCCTCGATTTGGGTTTATCTGATGTTTCCTCATGATGAGATTAAGATGATGTAGTTTGGGGAAGGATAGAACAGAAGGTTCTCCATGCATTGTATCAGGAGTACATAATTTTGATGCCTGTTAACTGGTGTGAACCTTGGTCGCTTGGCTGAGGTGGTATTTGACAGGATTCTCCACCATAAACTTACTATTTTCCTCTTGTAATTTTTTTTTTTTTTTTTTAAGATTTTATTTATCTGACAGAGAGCACAAGTAGGCAGACAGGTAGGCAGAGGGAGAGGGAGAAACAGGCTCCCCACTGAGCAGGGAGCCCGATGCGGGACTGGATCCCAGGACGCTGGGACCATGACCTGAGCTGAAGGCAGATGCTCAACAACTGAGCCGCCCCGGTGCCCCTCCTCTTGTAATTATTAAATGTTTGAAGAGAAATACTTTGAATCTATGCAAGTATCCTGCTTCTGTTGAAACTCTCACCCCCTGACATTAGGATCTTTCCTTGCATCTTGCTTTCAGCAGTGATTACTGTGATGGTCTAATGGCGATTTCCTCCTTTCCTCATTCCTTCTGTATGTGTTAATTGGGATTCTGTGAAGAAGACTTGTCAATTATCTCTCATGTATTTATTTATAGCAGTATGGATTCATAGATACCTCATTCTTTGGGTTCTAATCTAAACCCTTCATTTATTTTATCGCTCAAATGGTTCCAATTTTGGCCTTTGGAAGCTCTTTCTGGTAGCTCTTGTGCCCCTTTGATATGCTCCTATCTTTTTGTTGTTTAGCTCTTCCTTACTTTCTGGCACCATAAGAGACTTCAGGTTCATCTTATATTATTTTCTGCCCCAATCCTACAATTAACCAGTTCTCCAAGGATTCTTGGTTCCTTTTATTGGAGAATGGTGTTAAAAACCAAGATCTGGGGGGCACCTGGGTGGCTCAGTCGTTAAGTATCTGCCTTCGGCTCAGGTCACGATCCCAGGGTCCTGGGATCGAGCCCTGCATCGGGTTCTCTGCTCGGCGTGAAGCCTGCTTCTCCCTCTCCCACTCCCCCTGCTTGTGTTCCCTCTCTCGCTGTGTCTCTCTCTGTCAAATAAATAAATAAAATCTTTAATATATATATATATATATATATATATATATATATATATATATATATATATAAAACAAACAAGATCTGGGCAGTGGATTACTCATTTGCTCCTGGAATGTTACTGCTTCTAGCCTGTATGTAGATAGAAGTAGGTAATTACATGTATGTTTACCACCTCATGGGTGTACACACCTCTCTTGTTATTTCTGTGTCTATTTATCTGTGTGTGTATCTTTCAAAGATACAAATCTATATTGATACCTCTGACTCCGATCTAGTACCTGAGGGTTTATTCTAGCTCTCTTCCTTTCTTGTTTATTACTTCTTTTTCCAGTAGTGAGAGATAGGCTATAATTATCTGTAATATAGTTGCTTATTTTTTCCTCTCTAGTATACAAATAGTTTCAGAATTTCTAATCCTTGCCCCTGTGAGACAGAGATTTACCAACTAGAGTACAGTGTGGTATGTGAACAGTTAATTTTTTACTTTAACTTTACAGGATCCAGTCCAAACTCTTCCAAAGGGCTTTGGTGGATGACATTGTAGGTAGGGTCCTATGATAGTGTGTGTTAACTTTTAAGAAGCTACCAAATGATTTTCCAAAGGGACTGTACCATTTTGCATTTCTACCTGCAGTATGACATTTCCGAGCATTCTGTATCTTTACCAGCACTTGATAGTGCAGACTTTTTGGCAAACTACTAGGCCTATTTTTCTGTTTCCTCATCTGTAAAATGGAGGTAATAATAGTACCTCCCCCATTCAGCTGTATGAGAGTTAAATGAATCGGTATGTATAAAGCACTCAGAATAGGGTTGTCAGACAAAATACAGGACTTCCAGTTGAAGTTGAATTTCAGACGAATATTTTTTTAGTATAAATCCTTCCACATAATATTTGAGATATGCTAAAAAAACAGTTTATCCAAAATTAGGCTTCAGCAAGCAAAATAGAGAATGCCCAGTTAAATTTGAATTTCAGGTAAGTAAGTATTTTTTAGTATAAATATGTCCCAATATTACATGGGACATACTTACGCTAAAAAAACTGATGTTTTAGGGGCCCCATTTCGAAGCTACCTAATTCTCAGGCTTCAGCGTAGGTGCAAAAGCTTTGGAGCTCTTCATCAAAGAAATTTTCCAACATCCATGAGGAAGATGTAGAGGAGACTCAAAAGGTTCTTGGGTGAGCTTGGACTATGTATATCTCCTGGTAGGGTATTTGTTTTAAGTAAAATTTATATTGAAGTCAAATATACATACAAAAATGTGAACAAAGCACGAATGCATGGCTGGATCCATTTCCACCCAGTAAGCACACTCAAGGAGCCAGCCTCAGACCAAGAAACTGCATATTACTAACCCACTATCCTGACTCGTAACACAGTAGACTAGTTTGGGGCTGGCTGGCTTTTAAGCAGATTTAAGATACTGATATTTTCTCCTGACAGATTACTAAGGAATTTCCTGAGAAATTTCCTCTCAAAGTGACTTCCTAGGGGCTTTCTACTTAAAAGTAGGTCATTATCCTTTTGAATTAAATTGGCAAAGGTAGAGCCAAAGAAAGGGATCTTATAAATAAGGGGTCTCCTGGAATGCCGGCAGGTGCTTAATTGATTGGAAGAACCGGTAATTATATTTACTCTTAAGTCTTTTTCAAAGACCAGGTACTAACAGCAAAAACTTCCATCGCATTAGCCACGTGTCAGATGTTTGAAGCCCTTTACAGTCATGAACTCACAAAATCGCTACCACAGCCGAGTCAGGCAGGTACTGCTATCATCCCCATTTTTCAGATGAGGTCATCAGGGCACAGAGAGGTAAAGAAACCCGCTCAAGACCTCCCCGCCAGCACGGGGCAGGGCTGGGATCTGAACCCAAGCACTTCGGCTATAGATGCTCTGCATTTTTAACAACCCCACCGTACAGCCTCACCAGTTTGATGGGATTCCCGGGCACAGCCTATCCTCTAAGTTGGAAATGTAGTTCTCAATCATTTTCCTTTCCTGGCGTCCATTTTACCTCATCTTTAATAACTGGTTGAACAAGTGAGTTTTGCCTTTTCTTGTATTGTTACTTGGCCTCGCTTTGGCATCTTGGTGGATGCAGGTGTCCGAGGTGCAAAGCGAATCAATGTAACAAACTCTTAGTAAGCCCAAGAACAGCAGTCCACAGCATCGGGGGACAAAGAGAAAGAGAGAGAGGTGCTGCGTAATGAGCTGAGCCCGAGGTCTCCAAACTTACTGGAGAGGGGATTGTAGCTAATGGAGCACTGATTTCTCATTGCGGGTGATAAATCTTCCTAATAGCATTTCAAACACATTGTTCTAAATTTAAATATTTTAATATTAATTTATTCTAATGCCACCTCAAGTGGATAATGAACATTATCAGCTGAATTTAAAGAAAAGAAAATTAAAAGAAAAATCAAAGACAAAACCTCGTGAATTCTCCACTCTGGGAGAATCCAAGGGAGAGTAAGAAACATTTCATCAAAACTCATTTCTTAAAAAAAAAAAAAAACAACTCATTTATTTTGCAGTTGGGTAACTATGATACCCAAAATCATAGGGGGCACCTGGGTGGCTCAGTCAGTTAAGTGTCTGCCTTCGGCTCAGGTCATGATCCTGGGGTCCTGGGATCGAGCCCCACATCGGGCTCCTTGCTCAGCAGGGAGTCTGCTTCTCCGTCTCCCTCTGCCCCTCCCCTCTGCTCATTCTGTCTCTCTCTCTCAAATAAAATAAATAAAACCTTTTAAAAAATCATAGTAAGTATAAAAGTAAGTTAAATTTTTAGCATTTTGAGGAAGGCAAAGCATAGCTGGCTATTTCTCTGGGTGTTCGACTTCCAGCCATTGGCAAAACATAGTAATGATAACTATTGCCAGGCATTTACTGTGTTACTGGTACTTTCTATGTACTTTATGCAGATTGTCTCATTTAATGGTTCTAACAATCACCTGAACAGGTGCTCTTTATCCCCATTTTATAGACGAGAAAGGTTTCAACACTTCATGCACAACTTAACTAAAAACTGGGACTGAGCTATGTCTGATTCTGATACCTGAGCTCTTAACCATGGTCTCTCATGACAGGAGCTTGTTTGTGTCATCAGGACAATTAAGCAACTACAGACTTTTCCCCCCAAAGAGAGACCATGAGAAGTGGAGCATATATTGTAACCCCGTGGTCTGGAATTGCGGGAAATGGGAGTGTCCAGAACAACGACCTGGGAGTGAGCTGGGGAAGGTCAGTCAAACGCTGGAGTAGATTCCAGAGAGAGAATGAGTGCGCTTAGTGGCTGGAAGGAATATAGGACAGAGCCCGTGACAATCACAGCAGAAACTGAGCTTATCCTCTTGAGAGCTGCAACTTGGCCAAATTCCCCACGTTGATACCCAGAATGGGTGGTAAGCAATGCCTCACGACCTAGGGATGACGTAAGAAATTCAGCATAGCTACCGACTCAGCTTTGGGAGCTAAACAGCCAGAAGAACGACCACATTTTTCAGTTCCCACTAGAATGTTTGACCTCCTCTGGCAGCTCTCAACTCCGAATACACCCTGCATGATGCTCTGTAATAAACAATGGGATTCCTTTAAGTATTTCTCCTTTAAAGTGAGCAATAAAATAAGTAAAATTATATATTTTTATATACGTGTGTATATAGACATATTTGCACACACACATATACAATAAAAAAATGTTTTTAAGTAAGTGAGCTTAAAATGGTAAGCTGTTTCAGTAGAGGGCACTGGAGGGACCCCAGGGAACCCTACAGAGTTTCCTTATATCTTCGTCTTTTTTCATAGTTAATCATTCTTTATATTAAACTCCTTCATTTAACCCAGTGTCTGAAATCTCTCTTCTGATGGGACCAAAACTGCTGCATCTTCCATAGACCACCTTTCTGAAGCCAATTACGCTGTTGTGGTAGGAAATCTGGGCACCAACATTAATTTTTAAAAAACTTCTTGTACTTTTAAAAATTGACTTATTTTTAATTGTGTTAGTACAGGACATTATATTCGTTTCAGGTGTACAATACAGTGACCCGACAACCCTATGTGGTGTGCTTACCACGGGTGAAGCTACCATCTGTCACCAAAAGATGCTTAAAAATTTGTTTTTAAATTTGTCTTGCTTTTTTATTTTTGGCTTTGAGGGTGGCTTTAGGAGCAAAATTTCTCCAGTCTAATCAATTTGGGTTGCATAAGATGATTCTCATCAAGGATGTAAACAGGAGGTTCCGAAAATATTTAGAATATAACACCTTAGCTTAAAACTTCTTTGCCTACCCATCCGCTACTGGATAGAGTGGGAACTCCTTAGGATGACTTACAATGCCCTCCATAATCTAGCCCTGGCCTTCCTTTCGGTTTTATCTCCTGCTATCACAGCAGTGCACTTCACAGTCTAGAAAAATTAAAGTCCTATGGTCCCCAGCCCCACGCTTTTTCTGGCCTCTCTGCCTTCGCCGATGGTGCTCACTCTGCCCGGACTGCCCTCCCATCCCTCGTGACTGCATCCCCCCCAGGGGTGTGCTGGGAAATGTTCAACAACCATCTCTCTAAGAGGAAAAACTTGGTTTATAGGGTTTGCTGATTGCTGAGGTGGGAATTCTCATGCCATTGCTGATTTCAAGTTACCAATCTGGTCACTAAAGGCAGAATTGGGGAGAAATGTAGGTAATTGGCTTTTGCAAGCCACACTGAATGGCTTCAGCCTATTCTTGACTCCACCTGTCTGCTCAAATAGCATCTCCTCCAGGATGTCTTCCCTGATTACGGCCTACTGCCTGCTTTCATGAAATCCTGTGCATTTCTCATCATTGCACTTTGGTAGTAAACCGACTTGGACTTTTCTGTTTCTACATCTGTTTCTTCCTCAGGCTCAGTACCATGAAGACAGGGATCACATTTTTTTTTTCCTCTGGGTTTTTGGTGCCCCTAGCACAGTGCCTGGCACATAGTTGTTCCCCCGAAACATGTTTGTTGAATGAGTAAGTATAGCTCCCCTTGCCAAACAATGTAATTTTTCCTCCTTCAGCTGGACTATATTATCTAGTATTCTTAGGAATCAGCCTTATTCCAACAACCTATTGCTTATCTGGACTTGTTAGACGTGAGCCGCGAAGGTTAGGCTGTATGAGAGTTGGGTCAGGATGGCAAATGGCTGGAGAGCTGGTTTCTCCAGGTGGCTCTTGGTGGCACAGAAACCCCCAGGTTTCCATGTGGGCCAACACTGATAATTACAGTGCCTTCTAAACTCACGCACTTTCTTTTTCTAATACCGTGTCATTATGTAGGCAAGCAGGGACCTTGCAGTTAACTTTGCACTTTCTTTCTAAACCATGGATTTGCAAGGCTTAAGACTTTCCCATTGGCTTGCTAGTTCTCCGTACTTGACCTAAGCCCTGCCAGTTACTGCTGGTTGTACTCACGTGGAAAACGTTGAGTTACTAATGCAAGTTGGCATTAGTGAGATCGATGTGAGGTTCAAAAATAGCTAGTAGTTCCTTTTCATCTTGCCAATAATGCCTATGCTAGAGTTGTAGGCTTCCAGGGTTGAGACTGACTCTCCAGTGAGGCCGCCTACCCCAGGAACGAGCTCCCTAGTCTGCAGAATTATGCCCGCTGGGAGCCATCCACTCTCCTTACCTTGGCATCCAAGGCTCTCCATGCTCTGGTCTCAACCTTTAATCACTAAAATAACTTTACCACAGTGTGGGCACCGTCAGGGTACGAAAAGAATACAATCAGCTCATTGTAGCAATTACAGCAAAATGGGATACAATTGACTCATTGGCTTTTCACTCCCGGTGGTCACCTTTTCTGCAGTGTAATTCACCTTCTGTTTTCTACCCCAAGTTCAAAGTCAGAACTTCGTTTTATTGCTTTTCTCTCGGCAGTGAAAGAAAGTGAAGTCCTCATTACCGAAGGCCAAAATCTACCCCTCAGATCAAGGGTAAAGCTGCTTACCTGGCAGCACTCAGATCTCTAATTGCTGAATCCTCTGGATCTTCTAAGGGAGTGGATATGAATCAGCCTTTTCTTTCTTTCTTTTTTTTAAAGACTTATTTATTTATTTGACACAGAGAGAGAGAGAACCCAAGCAGGAGGGGCAGGGGGAGAGGGAAAAGCAGGCTCCCCGCCGAGCAGGGAGCACGACCCCAGGGCTCAATCCCTAGGACCCTGGGATCACGACCTGAGCCGAAGGCAGACGCTTAACAACTGAGCCACCCAGGCGCCCCGAATCAGCCTTTTCTTAACACAGAACCCAGGAAAGCTGGAGAAAAGCCCTCCAGCGTAACCTTCACCAAGCATCAGTATCACCTGGCCAGGGGACTCCGAATCGGAGTGGGGGGAGGCAGTCAACTGTATTTTTTTTTTTAAAGCATCCCAGGTGATACTGAGGCCCTGCGCTGGTGCTGCTTATAGTCTCCTGGGCAGTGGGCGTCTCTGCTAAGGGGCCCCTGATTAGCCCCTTCCAGCCAAGCCTCCTTCTGACGCTACATCATCAACATGACTTCTGGTCCCTTCTTGGTCTAAAGTAGACTGTTGTCCCCTCTCTTATCAGTCCTCATCTCCAGAGGACTGTTCTGCAGCTTCCAAATTCCCATTTTTCATGCCTCAGGAAGTCAGACCTTTCTTCCAGGTTCCTGTCTTTCCTCTTATTAGCTACCATCAGCCTCAACATCAGTTAAAAATGGGTACAAATAAAAGCTCAGTTTGTGTTTCATCCCACATCTGGAATAGGTTGTTGCTGTGATTCAGTCAAAACCCTCAAGGAACGTTCCTTTTTTTTTTTAAGATTTTATTTTTTTATTTGACAAAGAGACAGACAGCGGGAGAGGGAACACAGGCAGGGGGAGTGGGAGAGGGAGAAGCAGGCTCCCAGTTGAGCAAGGATCCTGATGAGGGTCTCTATCCCAGGACCCTGGGATCATGACCTGAGCCGAAGGCAGACGCTTAACGACTGAGCCACCCAGGCGGCCCCTATTTTAAATAGTGTTACTGAGGTGTAAGGAACATTCCTTGAGTGTCTAGGGCATGCCAGGTCCTGGGCTAGCCCTCAACTTATACAGATGAATGTTTGGTTCCTGTTTTCAAGGAGCTTAACATTGAGAAGGAAAACAGAGAGCCAGGCACATAATTGTAAGGTAGTGTGGCAGGGAAGGGTGGGTGCCACCGGAGTGCTTAGAAGTGGTATTGTTGTAAATTGAGAAAGATAATCTGATTCGATCTCATAGAAGCTTTCCATAATAAATTCGAACTGTGGACCTTTACCTCAGCTTCAGAAATCTCTGACTTCAATTGAACTGGCAGAGGGCAAGGAGAACAATTATTGTAAATGGACTAGGATAATTTTAAAATAAATGTTTTTTGGGATGCCTGAGTGGCTCAGTCGGTTAAGTATCTGCCTTCAGCTCAGGTCATGATCCCAGGGTCCTGGGATTGATCCCTGCATCGGGCTCCTTGCTTAGCGGGGAGCCTGCTTCTCCCTCTCCCACTCCCCCTGCTTGTGCTCTGTCTCTCTCTCTCTCTGACAAATGAATAAATAAAATCTTTTAAAAAATAAATGTTTTTCTTCTTAGGCAAGTGCAAAGACCAACTCCAGAAGATTAATTTACTTTATTTCAATTATGTAAGCATGTGACCATGACTCTATAGCCATTGATATTTACCCTAAAAGAGACAGCATATAGGAAGAGACAGTATTCTGATTATTTCTCTCTATGGATGTTTTTTAAAAAGTAATGTAAGCAGCCTACAGACTGGGAGAAGGTATTTACAGTATACATATTTGAGAAAGGACTCATATAGCATATAAAAAACACTCCTACAATTCAATAGGAAAAAAACAATAAAAAATGAGCCACTGACGTGAATGGGCTTTTCAAAAGGGGGATTTCTAAATGTTCAATAAGCCTATGAAACATGTTCACCGTCTTCACTCATCAAGGATATGGCCAGTACAATCACAACAAGAGACTGCTTCGTAGTCACCGTAATGCCAGAGAGTGCTGCTAAGTACGTGAAGCGACGGGCATTCTTGTACCCTGCCGGTCAGACCATCAGCTGCTGCAGCCCTTTGGAAAACTCTGGAGCAAAATCCATGTCAGCTAAGTCTGCAACTGTCCCATGACCCCAGCGCTTCGCCTGCGACGTGGAGAACTTGTGCCTGTTAGTGATTCGTTCTGTCTCAGCAACATGTTGATCCTTTGTAACTGCTCTGCGAAAATGGGCTTGGACCCTTTGCATATTTTTCCCTTTGCCAGCCGGTACTGAAGCTTGGTTAGTAAAGGCTGTGGGTGAGAAATGACAGTTTATGGGATGCCTGGGTGGCTCAGTGGGTTAAGCGTCTGCCTTCAGCTCAGGTCATGATCCCGGGGTCCTGGGATCGAGCCCCACATCGGGATCCCTGCTCGGCGGGAAGCCTGCTTCTCCCTCTCCCTCTGCAGCTCCCCCTGCTTGTGCTCTCTCTCTCTGACAAATAAATAAATAAAATCTTCAAAAAAAAAAAGAAAGATGACAGTTTAGCTTCCTGGCCGCAGCGGGCTGCTCCTCAGTCTCCCGCAATGTCCTCCTCCAGCAGCCAGCTCCCGCACCACCAGTGACTTCCTTGCGGTGCATGCACCCTGCCCCAGAGTCCAGCGCCTGCAGCATGGGTGGCTCCCCACTTCTGAGCCCCTGCCGTGCGGGGCGGCCAGCCGCACCTAGTGGCCGGCAGCTTCCGTGGGCAACCACTTCAGTCAGCTTTGTAGTAGAGCACCTCAGGTGTAACACTGCCCAGTGAATGGCTTTCCTTGGTGTCCCAGAATATGGATTTCCAGCAACATCTGAGGGCAGATTTCTGGAAGATTCTACCAGTGCAAGAATACAGTGACTTCTCTGCTATTCAATGAGCCACGGCCAAGCCTTCAAGTAAGGTCAGTATCTCAGACCATGTCCTGAGGGCAGGGGTGGGGGAGTGGTTCTTCCTTGAGTACTTTATCTCAGCTCTGAGGTTGGTAACCTCTCCCTATATTCATCTTTACTTCTTAGTAGCCAACCTCTTGTTATTCCTGTTGAAGTTAAGATATTCTTCATATTAAACCTTTTTTTTTAAATGATCATGTGGTTTTGCTTTTCCTGTTTTTTTTTTTTTTAAGATTTATTTATTTATGAGAGAGAGAGAGAGTGCACATGAGCAGGGGGAGGGACAGAGGGAGAGAATCTCAAGCAGACTCCCCGCTAAGCCCAGAGCCGATGCATGCAGGGCTGGATCTCGCCACCCTAAGACCATGACCTGAACCAGAATCAGGAATCGGCTGCTTAACCAACTGAGCCACCCAGGCACCCTGTGGTTTTGCTCTTCTGATCAGACTGATAAAGCACCCAAGGGAAAAAAATATCCACCAAAAGACATGTACAAGAATGTTCACAGAGGTTTTATTCATAATTGCCCAAGACTGGAAACCACTCATACTCCCATCAACAGCAGAATAGATAAGTGGTGGTGTATTCACACAATGGAGTACTACTCTGCAAGAAAGAGGAGGGAGCTGGGGATGGACCTCACAGACACAGTTTTGATGGGGGAGGCCAGATGCAAAAGAGCGCAAGTATAAGATCTCATAAATACCATGTAATGTATGGGGATTAACATAACAATAAAAAAATTTAAAAAAAAAAAGAGACGCACACCTTAAACTAATACAGTGTTATAAGCTAGTTATAGGTCAACAAAACAGGAGAAAGAAAATAAATAGCCAAAATAAAAACAAACAAACAAAAAGATCTCATAAATACCAAGTTCGAGAGGAGACAAAGCCAATCAATGGCAACAGAAGTCAGAATAGTAGTTACTTCTTAGGGCAGAGGTGAGTATTGACTAAGAAAGGGCACAGGGATTTGGGGGGATATTTGAAATACCCATGTTTTGATCAAAAGGTAGTTACATAGCTGTGTGTTTATGTTAGAAGGTCTCAATTTGTGCACTATGCTGTAGGTCTATTATACCTTAATTTTTAAAAGCCATTAAAACTAAAAAGGAAATGTAAATATAAGGTCATAAAGAAGGGCTGTGGGTAGCACAGGAGAGCTATGGAGACAAGATCTCCCCCAGCTAATTCCCTTGGCCCCATCCATCTCAACATCACTCAAACATGAGGGTGGTATTTTCCAATCATCCCCTATAAATATTGATGGTTGATGACTATAACTATTGTCCCGAACTCTGCAGTGTTCAGGGGGTGAGGCTGAGGGAGGAGATGAGAACCAAGTGATTCTGTCATGTACGTGGCCAGTTAGAGGTGAAAATGGGAACACCCAAGCCTTCTGTTCCCAACCAGAGCACCCTCTGCCCATCACGTGGCCTTTCAGGGGGTTTCTTTCTAAAGATGTTTGAGATGAGTAATGTGCCTTACAGAATATGGCAGAGAGTTTCATACAAGTAAAGCCAACAGATTAATTTTGAAATAAAATTCTGTCACAGTTGGTTGGCATGGACACACATTTTTTTTTTCTGTAACGTCTCCGTGACTGCAGTGATAAAGACTGTAGGGGAGTTGGTGAAAGGGAGAACTTGGTGCCGATTTGGTGGCTGTAAGAAATCATTTCACTTCAAAACACAGAGCAGAAATAGGAGAAATCAAAATAGATGATCCTCACCTCCCCGCCTTCCCACTCTGCTTGGGCAAGAATCACAGGAGAAAAAGCTTAGTGGTACACGGCGTCTCCAAGGACTGGTGTTGGGGTGAGCAACTGCCACAGAGACAGATACGTAATTCGCCCCTCAAGAATCCTGGCTGTGCTTCGTGAACATGTGAGAAAACCGGCTCGCTTTGCATGCACACAGAAGCAAAGCCAAGAAAATGGGAGCATGGGGTGAGATTCTCAGCCCTGGACATCATTGCTAGGGAGTTAGTGTGGGTGCAGTTACTCTCCATTAAAAACTGTAGAAATGACTGAGACCAAAGGACTTAGCTCAGGATACAGTGTTGAGTCTATCCATCTTCTGATTTGGGGAGAGGGGAGATTCAAAGTAATTTCTCTTCTCTCTGGATTCATGCAATACTTTAACTATAGTTTTCTCTCCATGCTTGTTCCAGTTGATGCCTTGCTTTTCAGCTCTTCCCCCCCTTTTTTTGTCCTGCTTTGTCCTCCTGGAGCTGGACTCTGCGCCTTGCATTTCTCCTTTGAATGGGCGGCTCCCTAGTACACTCTACAAATAGAGGGCGCTGTGAAGCGGGAGCTGAGGACGCTTGATCCCTATTCTGTTTTGGGAGGAATTGCTAGCAAATCAGGGTGCAGAGGGTCCCAGCAGTTTTCACTGTGGTGGTGGCAGCTCTCAAGGTCCTGGGTGGAGCACCTCCAACACCCCGTTTCTTTGCTGCTGCATCAACCACGCCCCCTTCTCAAGGGTCTGCATCTCCACCTTGCGGGATCCTCCACTGAATTTCTAAGTTCTCTCCCTTTTACTTTTCCCTCAGCCTGAGGGATGGTAGTTAGCTGCCTTCTAAGTTTCTACATCTGTTACACCTTCCAGTTCTCTTTTTATCCCTTTTAGTAGTGAATCATCTTTTGCCTAGTTCACAGTTCTTTACACTAGATGTCCCCTGTTCAGATGACTCATGAGGTTTGTCTCTCGACTGTCCCTGATGGATCCAATCCTTGACCCATCTGACTTGTGCAGTGGTTGTCTGTGTATGTGTCCCAGGGTCCCCTGTGGGGCCTCTATGCCTTGGGCTCCTGGGAAGCAGCCTTCTAGCTCAGGTATGTTAGATTGGATATATAGCAGGGATTAATTTCCAGATCCTAGACTTACATGTGTACTCTTTCCTAATAAGATTGGCCTGAGAACCTGCCTGCAGGGGAGAGCCCATGGGAAAGGTTCTTTCCCAGCTCACCACCCATGTTCAAAAAGAAAACTATACCTCTCATTTCTCCTGATTTTATAGTGCATTGTTTAAAGCTGTAATATATTTGTGGTTTTGATTAATTTTGTTCTCATGATTTTTTTTTTAAAGATTTTATTTATTTGACAGAGAGATAGCGAGAGCAGGAGCACAAGCAGGGGGAGAGGGAGAAGCAGGCTTCCCGCCAAGCAGGGAGCCCGATGCGGGGCTCGATCCCAGGGCCCTGGGATCATGACCTGAGCCGAAGGCAGACGCTTAATGACTGAGCCACCCAGGCACCCCTGTTCTCATGATTTTAACAATAACTCAATCCAAAAGAAAATTTTAACCTTTTAAGGGCTTAAGATTAAAGGAAATTAAAAGATCATGTCGATGTATATTATTGTTACATAGGACATGTTAGGGTGATTAATAAAAGATTTTCAAGCATGAAATACATTATAATCAGGTAAAATTGGGGAAATGGAATGGACTATGAATTTAAAGAAGAAAAGGAACACTAAATGTTCTTTTTTTATTTTTTATTTATTTTTATTTGACAGAGAACACAAGCAGGGGGAGCAGCAGAGGGAGAAGGAGAAGCAGGCTCTCTGTTGAGCAGGGAGCCCAATGTAGGACTCGATCCCAGGACCCCGGGATCATGACCTGAGCCAAAGGCAGACGCTTAACCGACTGAGCCACCCAGGTTCCTCAGAACACTAAATGTTCTTACTGTTAAAAGATCAAATATTTTAAAATTTGGATGATGATAAATATAAAATTGCTAAGGTATCTGTAGTCCTTTGGATACATAAAATATGCAAAAGCACTTGTTTTAAGTTGTCAATATTGACGGCATGCCAGAATTACTTTTACAACTATTTAAATAGAGGGAGAGCTACATTAGATTTCATCTTTAAGAAGTTAAAGAGGATAAGGGCTCCTGGATGGCTCGATATGTTAAGCATCTGACTCTTGATCTCGGCTCAGGTCTTGATCTCAGGGTTGTGAGTTAAAGCCCTGCATTGGGCTCCACACTGGGTGTGTAGCCTACTTGGGGAAAAAAAAAGTTCAGGAGGATATGTAATTTTCTCAATTGTTTTAGGAGATATGTGAATAAATGAAGTTGCCTCACTTGTAGTAAAACATGAATGAATGCAGACTGATTGGATGAATGGCTGAATAAGTGAATGAATAAGAGAATCAGCAACAAAAACCAGAAATCCTCTTTCCTGAACAAATGTTTCCCTGCTCAGGTTCAGTTTCTCAGCTTCTCCTCTTGGGGAAATGTGCGTATGGAAAATGACAACAACACATCACGCTCTTGATCCTGGGGCCCCGATTAGGGCCGAGTCAGTCCAAGTCTTCCCTCGGTCTTTGAGAATAATCTATGGCTGAATGAATGGCTTATAATAATGCATTTTCTTAAGCCTTGTGTCTTGTCTTTATTTTGTCATCTGTAAAATGGATTTAGAAATTCCAAGTCAGTGGCTGCTGGAATATTCATTTTACCCTTTGGGGGGGAACAACCATGGAATAGTAGGACAACACTACCCTGGAGATAGAAGACCCAGGTTGATGTATTCGTTTTGCTAGTAACTGGTTTGTATCTCTGCATCTCCATTTCCTGGTCTGTAAAAAGCAGGTGGTGATAACTGAGCCTTAGCTGAGATCATGTGTGTAAATGTGCTTTGTACACGGCAGCCACGGCAGCCTCTCGGTAAATGTTTGTTGAAGCTAGAACTGAAGCAGTAGATGGCAATGAACTTTGGCTACATCCACCTTTCCCTGCCCTAAGGGCCTCCAGTTACCCTCCCATAAACTAAGCTAGTTGGCCGTCAAGGGCTCCACACAGCCCCAGGTCTTGGTCACATACGGGACCTTCCAGCCTAATGCAAGTACGCGGAACATTTGATTGTCGCATGTGGACGGCTCCTCCTTCACTCCCACAAATGTGGTCAGCGTAAGCTTCAGGCTCCAAACAGCACACGCTTCTGTCATTGCCTTGGAAGAAATGCTTGCAGCCCCTTCAACTCCAGAAGAATTGACTGAAGAAATCATTGTCAAGGGTTTATTTAGGGTCCGTAAAACCATTACGTATTACAGAAAATACACAGGCGGCGGCGCTTCTGGCCAGAGTGGTTACTGAATCCGCTCTCTTGTGAGTGTTCGGTACTAGCTGATGTTCACACCAGAGCGCATGCACACACACACACACACACACAACACAACACACACACACACACAGAGTGGTTTCTTTACACCAGTCGTTGGCAGATCTCTGTCGCTAAACTCGTGGTAGTTTATGTGGCACCTTATAAGCGATGGAGATCAGCTGACAAAGTGAAGTGCTTGTGCAAAGAACATGATCATAAAATTGGAAGTTTCTGCCCATCACCGGTCCATCTCTGAATGAAGGACAGTGACTGGTTGCCGTTGAATCGGGTTAGGCAACGTTAGAGCTGCCTCCACGCTCACACCGCCAGCCTTTAAAATCAGGGTTGCCCACGGAACTCTCCATGCATTTACGCTAATAAGAGGGAGGATTTTAAAATGAGGTTTTTGATGCTCTCTGGAGCATACACCCTCAAGCCATATTTCTATAAAGATTAAGAATCTCATTCCAGACCCCAATTAAACAAAGGGAAGTAACGATTGCAGAGAGGCACAGAGGAAAATCAAGTGCTCCAGTGTGCTCGATGCGTTCCCAGCTGATGTCTCCTCCCTCTTCGCGCTGCCAGTGTGGGGAAGGCGGCGTCCCTTCCGCGTCCCAGGTGAGAACACCAACAGGGAGGTTAAATTTGGGACCAGGACTTGAGTCCTTGTCTCTCTGGAACAAGGTCCACATTCGTCCGCCTTCACATCATTGACTCTAACCCTGGCTCAAAAAAGTAGATGCGCAGAAAATGAGGGCTGTGAAGGTGAGAGAAACATTTCTAGCCCACAGACCCAGAGCCATGGTGCTCAGTCTGGGCTGCACGTTGGAATCGCCCCTGCGCCAGGGTCCACGCTCCTGCCTTCTAAGAAATCTGTTAGCGATGCCTGGGTGGCTCAGTCGGTTAAGCATCTGCCTTCAGCTCGGGTCATGATCCCAGGGTCCTGGGATCGAGTCCCACATCGGGCTCCCTGCTCGGCCGGGAACCTGCTTCTCCCCCTGCTTGTGAGCTCTTTCTCTCTCTCTGACAAATAAAATCTTAAAAAAAATCTGTTAGCATGAGGGTTTCTCCACCTTCACATCACCTGGGGATCTGTTGAAACCCATGACTGGGCCCTGCCCCCAGCGTTTCCGATTCCTTAAGTCTGGAGTTGGCCTGAGAATGTGCATTTCTAGCAAATACCCTGGCGCCACTGTTGCCTCTGGTTGGGGCCCTCACTCTGTAAACTACTGTCCGTGGACGTTGTTTCTCCAAGTCAGGATTACATATAGACTCAAATGCAGATTTTTGGGCCCAGACCCAGATACAGAGGACTTAGTCTCAGGCGGTGGGCACCAGGGTCTGTCTCTTAAACTCTGTCCCATTTTGAATGACAATTGCACAGAATTCCATTTACAAGTGACTATTAGCTGCTGTTGTGACTTGCTTCTGGTTATTTTTTTTTTTTTTAAGATTTATTAGAGAATGTGTTGCGAGTGGGGGGAGGGGCAGAGGGAGAGCGAGCGAGAGAGAATCTCAAGCAGACTCCCTGGTGAGCATGGAGCCCAACGTGGGGCTTGATCTCACGACCCTGAAATCATGACCTGAGCCGAAATCAAGAGATGCTCAACCGACTGAGCCACCTAGGCACCCCACTTCTGGTTATTTAAAATGCCCATAAGTAAAACCAAAAAATGGAAATATTCACTGATTTTTAAAGTTGTTCAGTTTCTACTTCATGGGGGGAAAGAGGCCTGACTGATTCGTGGTTGTTTTGCGCTTCCTCACACAAGTGAAATCAGGAGAAGAAAAGCATTCTGTGAAGAGGCTCCTTTCCTTTCTTCCCGCCCCCTCCCTCCTCATTTTACCCTCAGCTATTCAGTTCCATCAACCCCGGTGGAAATGAAGCTCAGACTCTTGAGTTTAAAGGGGGTTGGCTGCGTGGAGCCCGGCGTTGAGCCGGGAAGCTGGGTTACCACCCGGCTTCCTCAGAGCTGAAAAATGTACATGGAAAGTGCCACTCGGAGGCTGAGGGCAGCGAGGAAGCCTGGCCCGGGGGCAGACGTGCCCTGAGGAGATGCAGGTGCTTCCCCGGGCCCTGCCCCTCAGCTGCAGGCTCCCAAGGGAAGCCAGCCGCCAAGAAGAGTATTTATAGCCACCTTTGCCGGCTGGTTCCTGCCTGGCTCTCGCCCGACCACCTGAGGATCCCAGCGCCACCGGCTGACCAGACCAGGGAAGGACTGGAAGGCTGAGGTGGGGATGGCCCAGCTGTCCTCCCTGAAGGGTTGCAGAAATTAGTCCCCCTTATCTGAAGTTACAAATACAATGGAATTTAAAATGAGGGCGAAATGAAGGTCATGGGAAAAGATTTCCCATTGTTCTTCCACAGCTCCAAAATAAGCTGTGCCCCCAAGAGACCCGCACCGCGGGGAGGTCTGTGAGGCCATCTGCAGCACGGGCGTGTAATCGCTCTTGCTTGTCACAGACACACGAGGGTCCAGGAAGCCCCCTCAGCCCCTGCTGCCAATGCCCAACCCTGCTCAGAGGCCCTCGAACCGAGAGGCCAGCTTTACTTTCCAGATTCTTAAGGCAAACCTGTCAGCAGAAACAGTGGCCCTTTTTTTCTTTCATGTTTTCTCAGGTCTTTGGGTTTCAAGAGACTGACAAACACGGGTCTCAGGGTCGCCGCCTCACCCTGAGTGGATAGCCCAGAGTTGACTCGGGTGACAGAAAGTGCACACTTTCGGGGGGTGTCCAGTTGTCAGTTTAGGGGGAAGGACCATGGGGTCCCCACTCATGCTGAAGAGTATTAGGGGGCCCATGAGAGATCAGGTCTTACAGGGGGACGCTCTACAGCACACAGCCGGTCAGTGAAGTTTCTGGGTGAAATCAGTTAGATCTCCGGGGGAAAACCAACAAAACAGCAACTGTTCGGAAAGGGTTTCACTTCCTAACTGGCAGCGAGCCTGAGATCAAAACCTGTTACTCAGAGCCCCAGGTGGAATCCCTGTCAGAGGCACAGTCCATTCTGCTGTTCTGGCGGAGACCCTTGCTTCTCCCGGGGCTGCCGTGAGGGGCCAAAGCGGAGACCCCTTAGTGGCAGACTCTGGAGCTGAGGGGCCATTTCCCCCATGAGCTTGACCAGTGTGTCTACAATGCGAGTGGTCCCCGTGATCTTCTTGATGGGTGTTAATTTCAGACAACCCTTCCTGAAAGTGGAAGGGAATTTATGTTTTAGTTTTTCTCTTTATGAGGAAGTTGATGAGAGCGGAATGACACATAGTCAGAGGCCATTGAAGTCAGTGCGGAGGCTGGAGCCTGGCATACAAGAATACTAATACCTAGGGGTGGGCATGCACTTTCAAGTTGCCTTGCAGAGTGCTAAGGGCTTTCTAGACATTGTCTCATGTAATCCTCATAGTAACCCAGTGAAGTAGATGCAGCTACTCTTTCTCCTTTGTAGCAGAGGAAACTGAGTCCTGGAGAAACAAAAGGACTTGATGCTTGTCATAGGCCAAGGATGGCAGAGTTGGGATTCAAACTCCTACGTCCCGCAGAGCCCCTGCCCTACACCGTGGTCCTAAGAGCAGTTCTGCGTCATCAGGCAGAACCCACTGGCCCTGTGGCTGTTCTTCCCCAAGAGCTCCTCAGGCAGCAGGGCCCTCGGGCTTCCCCCTGGAAGGGGGGCCTGGGGAAGTGGGACTCAGCCTGCATCCCTCTGAGAGCCAGTTTACAGAGATAGCCTTGTGCGCTGGCCCAGGAAGCCTCCTTTGCCCCATTCCTGCAGGCTTCCCCATGACCTTCCACCTGATACCGGCTCCCGGTCAGCAGCTTCTCTGACCTGGAGCTTGTGCCACTGGGGTGCATTTGGGGGCACTTTCTAGAAACCAAATTCACAGTGGCTCCACTCAGATGGGAGTGTTTTGCCTGACTCTTGGTTGGGGGATGGGATGGGTGAGGGAGACGGAGCCGAAAGCAGACAAGGCGGCTGGCAATGCCAACCGCTAGACCACGCCGGGAGTTGGCAATGCTGTGTCGTTGCGTTGCCACGGATGAGCTGTTGCCCTCCGGTGGCTGTGGGTAGGGGGGTGTGTACCGTGTGGGGCGCAGGAGAAGTTACGGGGCATGGAACTGAAGATCTCTTCAGTCTGTCGGGATGATCATTTAGTATGCTTTGGCATCCGGTGGAAGATACTGCTTTAAGTCCCAGCCACACCCAGAGAGCGCTTTTCCTCCATGGGCTCCTCAAGGCTTTCCATATTCTAAGTTTGCCTAAACAAGATTGTCACTTATGTCTTCCTTATTCACATGATGTCCCCTGGATCCAGCACAGTTCCTGGCCCGTAGTGGGTGCTTAACCAAAGCCTACCAGAGCAGTTGATCCAATGAATAAGGAATGGAACAAGTGAATCCATGAACCATTGATGTTGGGTACTGGGTTCCTACGGATAACCAGAGAACCCGACACTAGGATTTTCTCTGGGTCTTATAAAAGGAGTGTCACTTGCAGAGATTTGGGGAGTGTGTTCAGGTCCTGCAAGAAGCAGACACCAGAAGAGAACTGAGTTCAGGTGTACTGGGGAAACAGCTGGGGAAAATGGAAGAAGCAGGATCAGGTGAGGAACGCCCCTTTGCCGATGTGCCGCTGCTAAAAGAATGGGGGGCATAAGCAGGATTTCAGAGCGCGCTGGCTTCCGCTGGGAAGTGCCCGAATTGTGGGCAGCCCGTCAGCTAACCGCAGGCTCTTTCTTCAAGCGGAAGCTGAGTGCTGCCAATCCACGGCTGAGGGGGGCTTGGAGTGTCCGGGTTATCTGGGTGTGCCCGTGGTTACTGCTTTCCCTTCTCCAAGCCGTGTCTTCTCATCCCGTGTTTCTTCCATCCCAGGGCAGCTGTGTCTCCATCACCTCTATACCTTCTTTCTTTCCGACAACACCTCTGAGAGGCGAGGTGACCCAGGGCACCCTGGTCCTCTCTCGGCCTTCCACACTCTCTCTCCAACCAATTCCCAAATGTCTCAAACTCACCAAGCCCAAACCACACCGGACCATGTTCCTTTCCGTCCAGTTTTCTTTCCCGAGGTTCTAACTCTGGCAGAGGCCCGTCGATCCAGCCTTCTTCTCTTGCCCTCACCCTCACTTCCTCTCCTGATGCCTCCGACATTCTACCACTTCCAATCCCAGACGCTTGAGAAAGAGCTCTTCAAGACTTCCCTCCTGCCCCGCAGCCTCCAGCTACGGGCCAGGCCGCCTCCGGTGGGGCAGCATCCGAAACCCGGGGCCCACAACGTCCTGGTTTGAGCCAGAGAGGGCGTCTGGTGATCAGAGTCGGAGCAAACAACCAAAATCGAGAGGTCTCTGTTATCAGCAGGGGGGAAAGCATGTTTGTTTTCTTGACTCCTTGCATCCTGGCAGTTGGCGCGCTGAGCAAACAATCCTGTTTACTTACAGTAATTCCTTTTCCCTTGAAAATGGCAGGTTACAACTCCAAACATTTCATCTGTGTTGTGAATATGGAATTGTGTGTTAGACGCTTCCTCTCACGGTGATGTTTTTGCCCAGCATGGTTACAGTGATTATCATTGCTTTGTTCCCGATCATTTGTTCGTTCGTTTGTTCATTCATTCATTCATTCGGTTTTTATTTATTCCACGGACATTTACTGAGAGAAAGCCACATGAGGTTGTTGTTAGTGACGTGGGCTCTGCACAGACTGCCTGGGCTCAGATCCCAGCTCAGTCACTGTGTAGGAAGTGGGCCACGGAAGAATTACTTAACCTCTCCCCACCTCGGTTTTCTCATCTGTAAGTGGGGATCATTAGAATGCCCATCTCAGAGGCTAACAAGGATTAAATTAGTTAAACTGTGCCTGACACCTGGTAGAGCAACTGAAGGGATACCAGGTCAGTGACATCAAATCCTTGCTGTTCACATCAAACCAAGGCGGTCCCAGTGGAATGGGAAGGAATGGTATGTCATCATGAAGAAGGCAGGTGTGAGTTACAGCTGCGGGGAGCTTAGGACTCAGCCAGCCCGGCACACCTAGGCCACGGGGGTGCTTAGAATAATGGGAATTACATAGCTGTTTAAATTATTTATTGACTAACAAATTAGTTTCAGCCTAGTGATAGAACTATAAATAATTTTCTTCAAAAATGAATATAGGGGTGCCTGGGTGGCTCAGTCGGTTAAGCATCTGTCTTTAGCTCAGGTCATGATCCCAGGGTCCTGGGATCGAGCCCCATGTCAGGCTCCCTGTTCAGTGGGGAGTCTGCTTCTCCCTCTGCCCTTCCCTTTCTGACCCCTTCCCCCGCTGCTCATGCTCTCTCTCTCTCTCGAATAAATAAATAAATAAAAATCTTTTAAAAAAAGAATATAAAAATGAAATTCTTTTAAAAAAATTGTTCATATATATAAAGCAAGATTTTTAATAAACTATATTGATTAAGAAAATATAAGCAAAATGCAATAATATTGTACATACATAAATTCACATACTTGAATCAGTTTTTTAGTCATATTTGTCTCTTGCAGTAAGTCCCTGGCATTTTTGAAGAATGTATTCATGCCAATGTCTTTTTAATTTTAATTTTTAAAATAAAATTGCCACATCATTTACAGTTGCATTTTATGATTAATAATTTGAAATTGACCCTTCTCTGTAGACCAAAATATATTTTTTAAAGATTTTATTTATTTACTTGACAGAGAGAGACAGAGCGATAGAGGGAACACAAGCAGGGGGGTGGGAGAGGGAGAAGCAGGCTTCCCGCGGAGCAGGGAGCCCGATGCGGGCTTCAATCCCAGGACCCCGGGATCACGACCTGCGCCGAAGGCAGATGCTCAAGGACTGAACCACCCAGGCACCCCGGATCAAAATATTTTTAATTGAGAGGATACTCTCTAGAGGTGCTGAATTATTTTTTTTTAAGATTGTATTTATTTATTTGGGAGACAGCAAGAGAGAGAGATAGCGAGAGAGAGCATGAGCAGGGGGAAGATGGAGAAGCAGACTCCCCACTGAGCCAGGAGCCCGATGTTGGGCTCAGTCCCAGGACCCTAGGATCATGACCCGAGCCAAAGACAGATGCTTAACTGACTGAGTTAAACAGGTGCTGAATTATTTAGAAAGCTCAGAGCAAGTGCAGATTAACAGAGGATAGTCTTCATTCTAATGTTTCAAATCAGATTGTGTTAATATTTCAGCCCAAATAACTTCCCAATATATGTCTTTTGCTGCCATTCACAGCATCTTTATTCAACAAGTATTTTTACAAGGCATCAATTGCCAAATAATTCCTCACTATTTATGATTCTTTTGAATGTTTCACTAAAGTTAGATGTTGTTAAATTGCAGGCCTTTGCAGTTTCATTTTAGTACAAGATATAAATTGATCCTAATTAAAAATAGGAGCTTCCTCAAGAGATTTTTCTCACAAATCAAGATAGTTTATACCTCTGAGCTCCTAAGATTTAATTTTTCATTTCCTCCCTTCCTTGGGTAGGGACAATTTCAATCTGTCCCCGTGTAAGCTTGTTTTAGATAATTACGATGCATAAGAAGTTTCACAACCTGAATTTTTTTGTGCTCCATCTATTGAATAATTTATTAAAATATTCCAATTGATTTTCATCACAATGCAACCAACATTTAAGGAATTATTTCAAAAGAATTCAATAGTATTCCAGGACACGTAGGGTGATTTACAAAATAGTTATTATTCAAAGGCTCAAACATTTCTAAAACCAGATTGCTGATGGGCAACAGAGAAAGGAAGAAAACGTGTACTGCCAAGCTAAAGTTTTTGTTGTTATTGTTGATGCATGAGGTTTTTTGAGAGGGGCGATCAGAAACTTAATACAAGCTCTGTCACGAGAATTTTGTACTTTGGTTACTTTGTTCATATATAGAAACATTTGTAAGTTTTGACAATGATGGTTTCTGTTTCCTTTGGTGGAATATCACAGTTGTTTGGATACAATCAGGAATTATGTGCTCCACAGCAATTTCCAAGTACATCCTGCTCTGTGGCTTTCTTAATTTGGTAAGAACATTATTTTTCCATGAGCCTATGTTCTCAACAAAATTTGTATTCCTACTATTACTGTAGAAACACGTTTTGGGGCGCCTGGGTGGCTCAGTCAGTTAAGCGTCTGCCTTCAGCTCAGGTCATGATCCCAGGGCCCTGGGATCGAGCCCCATATCGGGCTCCCTGCTCAGTGGGAAGTCTGCTTCTCCCTCTCCCTCTGTGTGCTTGCCCTCGCTCTCTCTCTCAAATAAATCTTTAAAAAAAAAAAAAAGAAAAGAAACACGTTTTATCTTCGGATATTGAACTTTTGAGCTGAATTTTTAACAGAATTCCCAACGATGTCAGATGTTTTACCTGAGAATAAACTTCCAGCACTTTACTTTGATTTCATGAATTGTATGGGGAAGGAAAATCACACCATCGTTAGAGTTAATTGATTATCTGAGGACTTATCGAAGTTATCTGAGGACCTTAATATAAAAAAGACTTCGTGCAGCTGTTTGGCAGCCCTTCTTTGCTAATATCACCAACACCTGTGCAGCTCTCCGCTCACTTTGTGAGTGTACAGACTTGGAATAAACATGGGCAAAATTAATTGAGAAGAATAGTCATTTGATCTGAGTGAAAAGTCATGCTTCCCAGAGTGATATGTCAACACCCCTCCGGCAGCTGCGTATGTGAAATTGTCATCGGGGACACAGCCTTTTTAAAATAGTTCTAACTTCTGAAATAGAGGCTGGAAATCTTTCAGTAGATTTGTGTCTGGTTTTAATGTGGTCAGTGATGATACCAGAACCCAAGAGTGGATGGTAAGTGTTATCAAAGATGGTATGCATGTACATACCCATCAACTTTCTTAATACATGGAAATTCAGTCGTTTTTCATTTAACATGTACATTCTTTGTTCAGTTGCTGCTGCAAACATTTATTGCCAAACAAAAAAAAGTATTAACAAAATAGTAAAATAAATGTAATTTTTAAAAAAGATTTTATTTATTTGACATAGGGAGAGCAAGAGAGCACAAGCAGTTGGGGGGGGCAGGCAGAGGGAGAGGGAGAAGCAGGCTCCCCGCGGAGTAGGGAGCCCGATGTGGGGCTCGATCCCAAGACCCTGGGATCATGACCTGAGCTGATGGCAGCCGCTTAACCGACTGAGCCACCCAGGCGCCCCAAAATAAATGTAATTTTATGCCATAGTATAAGTGAAAAACCTCTATAGCAAGAGCATTCAGATTACTCATTACATACTTTATTGTCTCTAACTCCTGCATATTTTACACAGGCACCTTGTGTCTAATTTCCCTTATTTCCCAGACTACGCTGACTGGAGCCTGGTGGCTTAGCATATCTGCCAGGCCCCTGCACCCGCCAAGCCACACCTGGCTGGCACACCAAACAACAGGCAGGAGCGGTGCTGCTGAATACATCTCCCCCACCTCCCAAGACCAGGAGTTACAGAAATATACTTCATTGTATCAGCAACAAGTGCACTGCATACTGTCCCTGAAAGGGAGATGTTCGTTATCATCTGTTCTGGTTTGCATCTGGAAAAGTTCAGGAAAGGAGACAGGTTGTTGCTGGTCGTCTTCAGATTTAAGCACCCTTTAAAGTCAGGACGCTGTTTCCTGCCCGTGCATCTTACATATCTGCAGATGAGAGCTTGGTAGAAGCTAGAAGTACAAAGTGGACCTCTACCAAACTCACCCCAACATATGTTGATGCGGTCATCACGGACAGTATTTTACAGAAAAATAAACATGTGGGACAGATGCTAGAAACTGCATGGGATGCCAAGCATAAACTGGGACGGTTCCAGGGGCAGTGGGATGTATTATCACGCTGGCTATGAGTGAGGTAAGCAGGGAAAGGCACCCAACAGCAAGGGGAGGTCGGGGGAGCTTTCTTGGAACAGGGAGTATCAACCTTAAAAGATACACTGGAGATGGCCAGGTAAAGTATGAAAAGCAGTTAAAAAAATTAGCTCTGGGGACACCTGGGTGGCTCAGTGGGTTAAGCGTCCGACTCTTGATTTTTGCCCGCCCCCCCAAACTTGCTCTGGTTTGTTGCTGCCTGCTACTTCCATTTTAGCCGCCTAGCATTACCTTATGGTTGCGCTTCCTACCTCCTTTCCTGCCCCATCTGAGTAACAGGCTCATTTTCTTCCTGACATTCAAGGCCGAGTGAGTCCAGGTGGGCAGGCAGTTGACTCATTAGTGCTTCATTGGCCCTTCTCACTGGTGTGTTACTTGATTTTAATCTCAGTGGATTAACTTTCACGGGTTTTGGTACGTCTGACCAGATCTAGTGGACCTGTGCTAGTAACCTTGTAACCACTAGTCACGGCTGACTATTTAAATTTAAATTAATTAAATTTCAAAATTCAGTTCCTCAGTCATATTTCAAGTACTCAGTAGCCACACGCGGCTCATGGCTATGCCATCGGACAGCGCAGATTTAGAACCTTTCCGTCCCTGCAGAAAGTTCTATTGGAACAAGGCAGTTGATTTGGGGTGAGAGTATTGAATATGTTAACAAATTCTGTGGTCAAACTGAACAATATAAAACAAAGATTTGACAGATGAGTCTTCTGGCTTATTTATTATTTAATATGATGCTAGTAGGATTTCTAGGGATAAAATCACTTTGCAGCACTTCTATAACCATTTGTTGAAGTCTCTGTGACTTCTAACAAATCTGCGAGCTCTTTCAGAAGAGAGAATGTGTTTTTTCTTTCTGTCTCCCTGGCAGAGAAAGGGCTCAAGAAGTGATGAGATGATGAATCAATACATGCTTAGAAACATCATTTATTTTTCTCAATTGCTAACTATAGCCATTTGGCTCAGAAATTAAATTCTGAAATGTACCGTTTGGTAACCTATTCTTACTATTTTTGATGCTGTGTAGTCTGATAATATGAAAGAAGAAGTCCAAGAATGAACTTCTTTTGAATAAAATTCATTTGAATAAAACTATGAGAGATGGATATGGTTGGGGACACAGAAGGAAAAACTCCCTAGGGGATCCTCATGGGTTCGGTGGAGTGCGTACACTGGGGGTGAGGGGACCATCACTTGTCTTTCCTGTGGAGCTGGCGGGAGCTGGTATGAGGCGTCCTGACGTTTGATGGCCACAGGTGCTCTGCCCCTCAGTCACGGAAGGCAGTACAGACTATGGAAAGTCAGCTTCCTGTCCCTTGTCTTTCCCTGGAGGGGCCCTCTGCCAGAGCCCTGTGTTGCTTATCTGGGCTCTGCAGATCTTCGGAATGAGGTCATCCAGGAAGTTGAATCCCTTTGATAACAATTATCTCTGCATCCTTGGCCCTTTGTTCTCATGGAGAATGGCCGGTTACCCCCGTGCTTCTTACGTGGTTGGAACAGCTGTGGTGAGGCGGGGTGCCAGGTGCTCGCCCCTGTGTGGATGTGCATGTCCTTCCCCCGCTGTCAAGATGGGGGCCAATGGAGGTAGGGGGGCTCGCCCAGTAAAGCACAAGCATGAAATTACAAAGGAGTGAGAGGATAAAAGAGAACCTTATCTGTGGTGGGGAACCTCACACATATCTACACACACACACACACACACACACACACACACTTGCTTACACATACACACATGTACATTCATCATGACAAAGCCCAATATTTTTCCTCTTCAATTCATCTTAGTTGACAACCAGTTAGACCAGTTGCCAGGGCTCATTCTTTCCTGAAGGAGTAAGGGTGGGTAACTTTCTGGAATAGGATTTCTCTGCAGTCCTGAGCCCATCTCTTCACATCATTTAGCATACTTTTCCCTATTGTATGTGGGCATCTTGCAATATTTTCTACCCAGTAGGAATTCTCCTGTGTAGCAGCCTCCCAACCCCATAACTTGTACCCCCTTTCCTATACAAAGCCTCCCTCCCCAAAACTGGTTTGGCCTGACCTCCTCAGTCCTGCTGTGGGCACAAGATCTCCTCCCCAGGGTCACAGCGAGCCTGCATGTGGCAGTGGCAGAAGGGTTGGCAATAATGAGGGGACGCTCACCACCGTCACTGAGGTCTGGGTCAAATAACCAGGAGGCTTGTGAAGTGTGCATTTCTTGTGGGATAACTCATTCATTTGGGCCCTGTTCCATTCTGAGAATCCTAGTCCACTCTCTCTCTCCTGTTTTCCTGTCTTCTGTTTTCCAGTTGATTATCGAACTCTGCTATGAGCAATCAAGCACCATTTTTGGCAGAAAGACCAGGTCTAAAGATCTTAGCATTGTTCTGCCTGAGGTGGGGCTCATGAAGCAACTGGAAGTCCTTCACTCTCAGGGAATGACGAGAGCATTTCTCTAGAAAGAGACAGGACTCCTATTGTGTGTGTATCTGTTTTAAAATATTATTGATATTGTATGTAATCCATAGCAGAATAACAAGCTAGAATACTAAACGGTCTGTTAGAGACCAATGAAGGGCAGTTTTCTAGTTTCCCATCAGTGTGTGAGAGGGGGTGGGGGGGAGGGCAGGAGCAGTGGGTAACGGAGGGCATTTGCTGTTATCCATTATCCCTTCCTCTTGGTAACGTTTTCCCAATCTTCACTCAGATATCGTACTAGTAAGAGAAGACACAACCACAGGGTTTAGTGAAGGGGCTAGTTACAGAGACATCAGTGGGAGGGGGACCAACAAAGGACGATGGAGGGCTAAGGGACTGGCAACAGCAGAGAGCTGGAGAGCCATTTCACCCCGTGGCTGATGGAATGAAGGAGGGAACAGGGGACCAGAACCTGGCTAGAGCTGCCGCTGGAAAAGTTGGGGGCCACCCAACAGGAGTTGTCCCTGTAGAAGAACACAGCCTCTGCTCAAGACGCAGCAAGGCAAGGAGCAGCTGGGAAAATAGTTACCCCCACCCTGTTTCCCTCCCACCTTCTGATCTTCCATTGGTGTTCCCAGGATCAAATGCAACTAGAAACTAGAGAGCAAGACAGCTGGTGTAATGCATTCTGACAAGTTTGCCCCTGAGGGTGTAGAACAGAGCAGAGCATGGATCTGGGGGCGAGGGTGGAACAGCAGAGGAATTGTACCTCTTCTGCCAGCCCTCATGCTCTGGGAGAGGAGACCATTCCAAAAACATAGCCTTAGACTCTCATTAGCTAATCCTCAACCAGAAAATTCCATCCCCCTAGCCATAGTGCTTTGTTCAGGACGTACAACCCAATTCAGGCATATGAACCAAAGGAAAGATTTTTTTAGAGACTTTTGGAAAAGAAGACATCTCATTTCTCAGCTACTGGGAGAGACATTTCTTCCCCCTTCTTGCTAGACATGAATGAAGAAACACGTAGCCTCTAAAGCTGCTTCCAGCCATTTTGCTAACATGTAGGGGGTCAGCTTTAGGATGAAGCTGCTATCATAGAAGAGAAGATGAAAAGAAACCATATCTTTGGTACCACCATTGGGCCACTGACATTCACCCTATTACTGTGGTTTTTAGTTATTGAACCAATACTGTCTTTAGGTTGGAGTTTCTGTTACTTGCAACCAAAAGCATCTTACCAAAGCCGGCAGGATTGTGTCTGGAACCAGAGAACGCTTTCCTATTCAGTGCCTCCCAGAAGATGGAGCCCCAGAGGGCAAGACAAGCTTTGTTTGATGGGGAGGACCGTACTGTAAGTGATAGGGAGACTAAGAACAGGCCCAAGTCCAAAAGGCCTCAGGAGAGGCAGAAGCAGGAATCATGGAGTCAAGGGTTCCATGTCCAATATAGACAAGATTGGGGAAAATGCAGGTCAAGAGCAAACGAGGAAGACCGAGTCATGGTGGTGAGTGTGTCTGTCTGACAGGCTTGAAAGGCCTGGGGCAGGTTGGACAGACAGTTTTGAATGAAGTCATCACATTCTTTAAGCAGGAGGACACAGCTTTCTCGAAGCTCCTTGAGAATACTTGGCTGTTGAGGAAAACTGTGGTGCTGTGTTCTCCGTGTTCTTCATCATGACTCTTTGTAAGCCTTTGGGCTCAGCCTGTGGTTTCAGTCAAAACCAAGCCAGCCATGGGGCAGAGGGAGGAGGACCAAGTTGTCCCCTGCCTGGCACTCGCTTTGCTGTAAGCAACAATACCAAATATTCTTTGATAACTTCTTCCTTGGTTAGCGATTTTAATAATTCCTGTCCTTGATCATACTTAAAGATGTGCTCTCCAGGCAGGGCTGGTGGTGAATGAGAAGATAATGGTAATGGTACTAGTTACATTTACTGAGCACTTAATAATATGCCTGGCTCTAAGCCAAGCACTTGATGTGCACTAATTAATTTCATCTTCACCACATTCTATGAGAAAATTACTATTATTTTTCCCAATGGGCTTGTGAGGGAAAGAAGTCACATGGGTTGAATTTTAAGTGATAGAAAAGGTTCTAGTCATTTGGTTCACTCTCTTTAACAAACTTAGAAATGGAGCATATACATAGAAGAACATAAATATACATGTGTATATGTTATAAAGAATAATGTAACCCCCATATGTCCACAACCACTTGAAGACATCGTGCTGTTGAAGGCGCTGTGTTTCTGTTCTGTAACCGAGCCCCACACATTCTCTGTCCTTCAGGCAAACCCTTGGCTGAATTTTGTTTTTAGCGCTCCTTTGTTTTTCTGTATGGTTTTACTACCTATAGATCTGCCCAACCTACGTCAGGCCTTTGAAGCCCATCAGACCACTTATGATCCTGAACAATATGTTGTTTAGGTTTATGAGTTTTTGAACTTTGTAGAAATTGTATTATTCTGTATGTATTCTTCAAAAATATGCAACATGATGTGAGAGTTATCCATGTGGACACAGGTAGCTCTGTTTATTCATTTTTCACCGAAATGTGTTATTCCCTTTTATGAATACACCACATTTTACTTTTGTTATTGTGATTGCTGGACATTTGGGTAGGGGGTTCTTACTATTCAAATGTTGTCATTATGAACACTCCCATACTGTCTTGTAGTGCCCCCAGGCAAGAGTTTCTCCAGGGTCTGAAGCTAGAAGGCGAGCATCTACTTGGTAGGATCTATGCAGCACTGAGTGCCCTGATATTGACTAGTTATTGACCAAAGTGATTGTGTCAGTTAACACTCCCACAAGCAGTGTGTGAGGGTTTTGTGTACTGTGCAGTCTGGCTTACCTTTGGTATCCACCTCTAATTATGTTCTGCACGCTTTTCCTTGTTGAAGAAACCAAGTCATTTATTCCGTATACCTTCCCACAGTCTAGATTTTGCAATTATGTTCCAATATGTCAACCAGCTTGTTCCACTGAACCCTCTGTTTCCTGTAAATTGGTGGAAAGATCTAGAGAACTGATCGTATTTAGCTTCAATTTTCTGACAAGAATACTTCAGATAATGTGGTGTACTTCATCCATCAGGAAGCATATAATATCTGGTTAACTGTTCTTTATGATGTTAGCAACAGCCATTAATGATTATTGTCCAGATTCATTATTTAATTCTGGCATTAAAATATTAAAATTCTATCACCCCCACTTCATTTATTAGCTGGGATACTTCTATAAAGAAATCCTTTTTGAAGCGCCTGGGTGGCTCAGTTGGTTAAGTGCCCAACTATTGGTTTTAGCTCAGGTCATGCATGATCTCATGGGTCATGGGATTGAGCCCTGAGTCAGGCTTGTGCTCAGAGTGGAGTCTGTTTGAGATTCTCTCCCTCTGCCCCTCCCCCCACTCCCTCTCTCCCTCGCTCTAAAAGATAAATAAATCTTAAAAAGAAAGAAAGAAAGAAAGAAAGAAAGAAAGAAAGAAAGAAAGAAAGAA
>NW_022589707.1:45439721-45531750 GCF_004348235.1 Phoca vitulina
AAGAAAGAAAGAAAGAAAGAAAGAAAGAAAGAAAGAAAGAAAGAAAGGAAGAAAGAAAGAAAGAAAGAAGAAAGAAAGAAAGACGGGCACCTGGGTGGCTCAGTCTGTTAAGAGTCTGATTCTTGATTTTGGCTCAGGTCGTGATCTCAGGGTGGTGAGATTAAGCCCCAAGTTGGGCTCTGCACTCAGCGTGGAGTCTGCTTAAGATTCTCTCTCTCTCTGCCTCTGCTTCCACTTATGTTCTCTCTGTCTCAAAATAAATAAAATCTTAAAAAAGAAAGAAATCCTTTTCCTCATCAACCATTTGGTATCCTAAGATACAGTTTGTAAACAGATTCAGTTGGCCTGATGCTTTCCCCTTATTTACTAGTTTTCATAATAAATTGATTTCCAACATCTTCTAGATATAACCAGTGAGTTTTTAAAATTATTATTTACCGCATTTGAAATATGTTTAATATTTCAGTCCATTGCAGTTATTAAACTTATTGATGCTCAACTGTCCCATCTCTGGCCAGTGGGAGCGTCTCTTTAAGTTGGTCTATATGTCTTTTTGACTCATCTGTAACACTCTTCAGCAGCTTCCTAATTTTCTGGTATGACAAGAAATGCCAGATTCGTTGCATACATTTTATGTCATGGACCTGGAATCAGCCATCTCTCCAGAATCCTGGAAAAAGTTTTAGAAGCAACAATCTAGGTGCTAGGGCTTGTTATTTGCTTATGGTTAATTTATTGTTCTTGGGTTGGTCATTGCTTACCCTTGGTATCGTCGGCTTAAAAAATTTTTTTGTCAGATTGGTGTGTTTAAAATAATATCTCTTCAATTTGCTAATGAGTTTGAACATCTCCCACATATTTACGGATTCACCATCCCACTCACCATTTGTAATTCCTTGGTGGTGAAAGGCCTCCTCATAACCTTTAATTTGAGGTGAGTTAAAGTAAAAGGTTTTCTAGTATTAAACTAATCTTGATCATATGTATTTTACTTTTCTTTTTTTTAAGATTTTATTTATTAGAGAGAGAGAGAGAGCGCAGGAGCAGGGAGGAGGGGCAGAGGGAGAAGCGGACTCCCTGCTGAGTGGGGAGCCTGATGCAGGGAGCCTGTTGCAGGGCCCAATCCTGGGACTCCGGGGTCATGACCTGAGCCAAAGGCAGACACTTAACTGACTGAGCCACCCAGGCATCCTGTATTTTACATTTCATACACTGGTAGATTTGGTTTGCTAATATGTGATTTAGAATTGTTGCATTTATATTCACAGATGATTGTTGTGTAATTTTTCTTGTATGATTCTCAATTTGATACATTAGCTTTATGACATTAATTGGGATGTTCCTTCTTTCCTCCTCCCTCATCTTCCTCCCCCTCATCTCTTTCTCCCTCTTCCTGTCCTTCTCTTTCCCTTTCTCCTCTTAAGAGTTTACATAACAAGAATGGCAATGTTGTGATCTTTGAATGTTGGTTAGAATTTACTGAAGTTTTCTTTGTGGGAAGACAAAACCCACAACCCCTGATTAAATTTATTTCAAGCTTATAAGAATAGCCAGGTTTCTTCTTAAATCAGAGTTGGAAGGTTAGACTTTTTTTGGAAACGTGTCTATTTTGTCAAAAATTCCTGGCGTAACAACCATATCTGCAATCGTAGGTCCCATGGGATGTCAAGCCGAGTACACCCACACCTGGCCAGGCGATCTCCACCAGTCTTCCACCTGTCCCTCCCCACCCTTCCCCATCTCAGGAAAGCCAACCCTCTTCTTCCAGTGAATCAGGCCACAAGTCTTAAAATCACATTTGATCCTCTCTCTCTTACAAGGCACTTCCAGTCCATCAGGACATCCTGGTGGCCGTTTTTGCCATCTCCATTATGCCAATTGTCTTAGTCTGCTTGGGTGACTACAGCAAACTTCGATAGATCGGGTGGCTTATAAAGAATGGAAATGTCTTGCTCAACAGTTGTGGAGCCTGGAAGTCCCAAACCAAGGCACCAGCATGGTTACTTTCTGCGAACCAGCCCTCCTCCTGGTTCATGGCTCGTATCTTCTGGCTGTGCGTTCACATGGGAAAAGGGGTTTAGGGAGCTCTGTGGGGTCTCTTTTATAGGAATACTGATTCCATTCATGAGCGCTATGCCCTAATGACCTAAGTTTCTCCCAAAGGCTCCACCTTCTAATACCGTCATCTTTGGGAGTTAGGATTTCAACATGTGCATTTTGGGGTGATACAAACACTCAGACCATAGCACGAAGTTGTCTAGGCCACCATCACTTCTTGCTGGGCCTGTTGTATTAACTGGCTCTCTGGCTTCTGCTCTTGCTCCCTATGGTCTGTTCCCCAAACAACACTCCGAGTAAGCCTTCTGAATGTTAACTCAACCTTCATCATCTTCTTAGCTCTTTAGAACCAATTCCAAGTCACCATATGGCCCACAGGATGCCCTGTGGTCTGGCCCCCCACTGTCTCTAGGACTCTATCTTCTGTGCTCTTCTTTTGCTCAGACAGCCCTGGTTTAGGAGCTCTTACCTTTTTGGTCCCCTCTTCTTGGAAAGCACTTCCCTTTAACCACTGCCCGATCACTCCCTCACTCCTTTCAAGTCTTGCTTAGATGTTATGTCACCAGAGTCCTTCCTTCACC
This sequence comes from Phoca vitulina, assembly GCF_004348235.1. Lineage (NCBI taxonomy): Eukaryota > Metazoa > Chordata > Mammalia > Carnivora > Phocidae > Phoca > Phoca vitulina. The sequence continues at coordinate 45,442,361 of NW_022589707.1, forward strand.
AAACTATAGAAAATTCTACTCCTATCCAGTCACTTATTATCATCCTCACCCTTATTTATTTTTCTTCTTAGCATTCATCATCACCTGATTTATATATATATATATATTTTTTACTGTCTTCCACAGTTAGAATATAATCTCCTTCAAGGCAGAGCTGACCTGTTTTGTCCATTGCTATATTTTCAACATCTAGCTCACAGCCCGGCACATAGTAGGTGTTCAATAAATATGTGATGGATGACAAAATGCATGCAGGTTGGCCTGAAGTGACACATTCTCAGGGGAGACTACTTTCCCTTTCACCTGGAGCCATAGCTCTGCCTTCATGCGACAGTTTTGTTCTTGCTTTTGCTGTCACTCCCCCTTTTCCTGAAGGTGTAGGTAGCCCTTTGGAGATTTAACTTAATTCATGGAGTTAGGATGGCAGAAGAGAGCGTCTGCTTTTTGACCTGATACCTTTTAAAGGCCCAAGGCCTCGTTTCTGTCTTCCTGAGCAGTGATTATCAGCAAATGTCCTCTGGCAACCTTGGCTTCACTACTTTTAAAAAATTCTGATTTCTTGCTCTCACTTCATTTTTTTTGGTCTTCTGAGGATTCCCCTTACTTTCTTGTGAGCTTAGCTATGCATTTCAACTAAATGATGTTTCTTTATTTTATTTTGCATTTTAGGGAAGGATTTCAGAGGATCTGGTTTACCAGATTCCTTTTTTTTTTTTTTAAGATTTATTTCTTTGACAGAGAGAGACACAGCGAGAGAGGGAACACAAGCAGAGGGAGGGGGAGAGGGAGAAGCAGGCTTCCCGCGGAGCAGGGAACCTGATGCGGGGCTCGATCCCAGGACTCTGGGATCATAATCTGAGCCGAAGGCAGACGCTTAAGGACTGAGCCACCCAGGCGCCCCATGGTTTACCAGATTCTTGAATATGACACTTTTCAAACTTTCCACTTTTTGGTGCAGTGCACGGCTGTGCAGCAGAGAGGCTTACCCAAGGTTTCGCTGCCAGTGAAATCCCTGAGACCAGACCTGGTGCTCCTTACCTCCGAGGTAGTACTTTCCTTCCACGCTGGGCTGGTGGGGTGCCTTCTTTCCTTTGCAGGGGTTAATAGAACAGATATTTCTAGCCTGATGAGTATCCATACACAGAGGACAAACAAGAGGGAAGACAACAGTAACACAACAGTCCAAGGAACCTGTTGTAGCCACTGAGGCTGTAAAAGCCGTTCGTAAATATGAAATGGGAAGCAGCTCTGGGAATTAGGGTTGATTTCAGCAGGGTAGCTCTTGTTAGAAGAGGCTCCTTTTGCTTTTTCTTTAGAAGTCAGATACGAAGGACTTGCTTTCCTCCGAGTTTCTGCTCTGGCATGAGGCTGGATGCCTCCCAGCTCCTGCAGTTCATGTAGGCTGTGCTGCGGGAGGTTGCCTGTCAAAATGGAAACCATGGTACCTTGAAGAATTGTATCGCAGATTTTTAAAAATTTATTATTAGCTCTAGTGAGAGAGTGTAGCTGGAAACAGCTGCAGGTTGGACTGCTCAGAATACTATGCAAATCAGTTGGAAAGTGAGAAGTTCAGTCAATCAATCAGTTTTGCTTCATGTGATACCAACTGACTTTTTTTTTTTTTTTTAACCTTATTCGTCTCACTGAATTCACTGACTTTGGGCCTGGATTGACTTAATTGCATGGTTCCTTTTGACGTACTATAGACAGTGATTGCTCTGTTGGGCCATCGTCAAATGCGACAAATAACGCCATGGGTGTTGGTGGACAGCCCTAGCTGGGAGATGGCTTGCTAACTTTTTCCTTGCAAAACCAGCTCATGCTGCCAACCTAGCAGTTAGTGGGTTTAAAGAACATGTGAATAATAGGCAATACAGCATCTGTCCGGTAAATTAAAGTTTAACGTATGACACTAAATCGTTGGGGGTTAATCCAGTACGAGTTTTTGATACACAAGGTTATGATGATCTTCAAACCATAGGCAGTGAACTGTTCTGGGATACCTGCCTTTGGTCTTTTGCTTTGAGGATTTCCTTTTAATAAACACCGTGAAATTATGTTTTCTAAAAACTATGAAAGTATTGTTATGATACATATTTGAAAATCCCACTTAGAGGTGGTAACAGTTAGTATTTTAGTATATTTCCTTCCAGTCTTTTTTCCATACATTTTTTACTAATTGAGATGATATCCTAATGTGATGTTTTTTCCCCATTAACAATTTGTACACTGATGGGTTTTTTTTTCCCATGGAACATGATGACTCAAATATGTCCCCATGTTATCAAGTCTTCGAAAGTAATTTTAATGGTGACATAGTATTTCATTGTATGAATGTAGAATAGTTTACTTACATATTCTATTTCAGGTTGTTTTTTGTTATTATTATAAATAGTACTTAGTTGGACATCTTTGTACATGAAGTTTTTTCTGCATCTTAAATTAGTTTCTCAAGCTAGCACCCTATAATTATAGTAGAATTATTTAGTCAAAAGTTATAGATTTTTTTTCAGGCTTCTGAGACAAACAACCAAATTGTTTTGCTGAAAAGGTGTCTTTATTTATATTTATGGCAAGAGAGCACACAAGAGTTTGTCTCACCGTACCTAGGCCAGTATGGAATGTTTTATCCAAAACAATTTGCTACTTTAATTGGTGAAAATTATAGCTTTTTAAATTTACATTCTTCTGCTTATTCTTAGGGTCAGATATATTTTTCTAATGTTTCTTAGTCATTTTTCAAAGAAGGGGTGAAGTAGTCTGTTGGTATCCTTTACCCACTTATAATTGGGATCTCACTACTTTGTTCTCATAGATTTGTATGCAAACTTTATATACTAATTGTGTCATTTTTGTCTTATATATGGTAAATATTGTCAATTTATTCTTCTATTTCTATTTTGTGTTTTGATGTGTAACACCTCTATGTTTTTATGTAATCATATCTAACATCCCTCTGTTATTTTTACATTAAATTTAAGTTTGGGAACCAGAAATAGATAGAAGGTAAAGTCATTAATTCCAGTGTTTATTTTTAACAGTGTTTTTTTTTATTAAAATATTTTCTTTTTTTAAAAGATTTTATTTATTTATTTGACAGAGAGAGACACAGCGAGAGAGGGAACACAAGCAGGGGGAATGGGAGAGGGAGAAGTAGGCTTCCCACTGAGCAGGGAGCCCTATGCGGGGCTCGATCCCAGGACCCTGGGATCATGACCTGAGCCGAAGGCAGATGCTTAACGACTGAGCCACCCAGGTGCCCCTATTTTTAATAGTGTTATTGAGGTGTGATTGAGAACCCATTGATTCATTTAAGTGGTACACAATTCAGTGGCTTTTTAGTAAATTTACAGAGTGGTGCAAACCTCACTCCAGTCTAGATTTGGAACATTTTCATCACCACAAAAGACATTTCCTGCAGTCATTCCTCATTCCTACTCCTAGTCCTGGGCAAACACGAATTTACTTTCTGCCTCTATGAATATCCCCATTCCAGATGTTTCATATAAAGGAAATCATACAATAAACAATTTTTTGTGACTGGTTCTTTTTACTTAGTGTAATGTTTTCAAGGTTTAGCCATGCTGTAGCATATATCAGCACTTCATTTCTTGTCATGGCCGAATAGTAGCCCATTGATGGCTACAACACATTTTGCTTATCCATTCATCCACTGATGGGCATTTGGGTTGTTCTACCTTTTGACTATTATAAATAAAGCTGCTATGAACATTCACATACATGTCTTTGTGTAGATATATATTTTTATTTCTCTTGAGTAGATACCTGGGAGTGGAGTGGCTGGTATATAGTAAATTTATGCTTAACTTTTTAAAAAAATATTTATTTATTTGAGAGAGAGAGAGAGTGGGGGGAGAGGCAGAGGGAGAGGGAGAATCTGAAGCAGGCTTCCCGCTGAGCTCAGAGCCAGATGCGGGGCTCGATCCCACAACCCTGAGATCATGACCTGAGCCGAAATCAAGACACTTCACCGACTGAGCCACCCAGGTGCCCCAAATTTATGCTTAACTTTTTTTTTTTAAGATTTTATTTATTTATTTGACAGAGAGAGACACAGCGAGAGAGGGAACACAAGCCGGGGGAGTGGGAGAGGGAGAAGCAGGCTCCCCACAGAGCAGGGAGCCCAATGCGGGACTCGATCCCAGGGCGCCCGGGATCATGACCTGAGCCGAAGGCAGACGCTTAACAACTGAGCCACCCAGGCGCCCCTATTTAAGAAGCAGCCAAGTATTTCCCAAAGTGGCTGTGCCATTTCACATTCTCATCAGCAGTGCTCCAGCTTCTCCACAACCTCGCTGGCACTTGTCCTTGTCCCTGCAGTCTTTTTACACTGCATTTGTCTCTATTTATTCTGCTCTATAACATATGGTAAGGATTGAAAATAATTTCGCCTTATCCCAGTTGTTTGTCATATCTTATTATGTTAAATCTATATTTCAATAAAGAATTTTTATGATCTTTTTCTCCCAAGATTTCCTTTTCACATCCTTCAACATAAAACTTCATTTTTTCCTTCACATTCAAACAAGTATTACCCTGAAACTTGGTCATATGAAGTCTTAGGATAAACTGATGTGACGATTTAAGTGGTCAATGACTGCTTTAAATCTTAAATCTTTTTGAAAGTAGTAAGACTGAAAACGCTTTTTAAAAATCCTACTACTGAGTATATTTAAGCTCAAATGAGAATGTTTATCCTCAAAGTATTCAGCTTGAATATTTAATGAAGTTCTCCCTCAGGTCATTTGGGGGACTGTTCTTTTAAAATTGCCCTGCAGAGCCCAGGGCATATTCTTTTGGCTCTCCCTTAGTGATTACAATATTGATGGCAGGTAAAGTTTGTTTATAGAAAGAGCATAAAGTCATTTGGAACCAAACATACTCAGTAACGTGAGCTATTAAAGAGAACCAGAAATATGGACTGCATCGTAACACACACACGCGTGCACACATGCGTTGCATTTTCTGTGTGTTTCCTAGATTGAACCAGAAAACAAATCTAAAAATAAGACTATCGATATTTTTAAGTGATAACACTATTAAACAAGAGAATAACCTTCTATGGTATCATTTTTAAAGATAAAAACGTTCAAATAGTTCAAGTTCTAGCATATTTGTTTAAACGTTTATCCCACTATTTGATAGGGGCATTTCATTTCAAAGTTAACTTTGATAATTCCAAGTTCAAAGTTGTGTTCATACTGAAAATGTTCCCATAGGAGGTTCTAATTACAAAGTCGGGTGTATATGGGAAGAAGAGGTCCATACTTTGGTTTTCAGCTCCCTACTGAGCACGTAATGAGTTTCTGGTCTCAGTGGCACCATGTGTTGAACTTGATGAATATCATGCTCATCTATGCTTGTTATAGGCTTCTTCGGAATGCCAGTGATTCATGTTTCCTACAAACTGCTTGGAAAAATCTTTTTTCTTTGGTTTACTGGACTTCCTCTCACTATATATTCAAGATGTTGGACTGACAACATCAGAGCTCTCCTGAATGTCAAAAAGGAAACTTTCAGAATTGAGTTGGAAGACAGATGGAACACCCTGGCTGTGGTGTGAGTGAAGGTGATGGAGGGAAACCCCTACCTCTACTGCCTGATAGACAGACTATAGAGGAGCAGCCTGCACTGTGAGCTCTTTGACATGCTGTGTGGCTTCTGACACCTCCCTGGGCCTCAGTTCCCTCACCTGTAAAATGGGCACAAAATGAAAAATATTTGTCTCACAAGGTGTGGCAAAATTGAAATGTAATGACACGCAGCACAGTGTGATGCACACATCAAGGCTTCAGGTAATGTAACTTTTAGTGCTGTCCTCCTATCAGTCGTCGTCATCATCTTTGTAGGCCCTCAGCACCTGCCACAGGGCCTGTTTCATAAGAGCGCAGTAAATGGTACCTCCTATTACTGTCATCCTTGTATTCTTGTCATCGCTTACCACAGAGCCTAGCAGACAGCCAGTGTCCAATGAATGAATATTAAATGAAAAAATCTACTTTACCTTGCCAGGCATAATTCGTATTGTAGATTCAGAAAAATGGTGTTTAATGTCATTTTTTAATGAATCAAAATCTTCCTGTTCTTCTATAATGTGCTCTGTGAGGGAGGCAGTAGCGTGTGGTTGTTGTAAGTACAGATGCTTGAGCTGGACCACCTGGGTTCAAATCCTGGTTGCGTGACCTGGGAAAGTTACCTACCCTCTCTGTGCCTCCATTTGTTCATCTGTAAAATAATAGTGCCTTCCTCACAGGGATTAGAGACTTTATACATGTAAGTAATTAGAACGATGACTGGCAAATAGTACAGGCCATATAAGTATGTGCCGGGCAAGGGAAGAATTTTAAAAAGGGATAAGACAGTGTCTCTCCTCAGAGAAGCTCTCCAGTCTTCAAGAATCCATGCATGCCCATGTGATGGGCAAGAAGATGAAGGAAAAGCCAATTGTATGTGAAGGATTGAGCATGGAGACATGTACACAGTTACCAACCAGCTCTCTGGGAGAAAAAAGGCCCTGATTTTCCAATTTCTGTGGTATAAATATTCCTACCATGGCCAATTTCAAGGCACCATTGTGATATTCCTAAATGTGGCGCTGGGAAAAGATGCTCGCAGCTGGTTCCTGGAGACTGATATGAGCAGGCTCCAGGACACTACTGGGTAGAAGCTTCAAGACTTCAGAGAAAAACACCACATATTAGTGATAAGGACTGAGTGCTTTACAATTCCACTGGTTGGAGAGTTCTACCTGGTTCTGGGGATAAGGTGGTAGGCTAGAGGGAAGGGCCGCTTTCTTTACACAATCTACTGCTTTAGAAAAAAATCCCTTTACCACTTGATCCCTAAATTCTTCCGGTAATTCAGTTTCTTTGACCATTCAGTCCTTGACCTTGAGATTGCCAGTAGGTAGGACCATTACAAAGACGATTCAGGTTTGTTGAGTTTCAGAGAGATAGGAGAGAAACCAGACCCACGTTGCCTCCTAATGTAGTCTTCTTTAGGCATCTCAGGGAGAAGGAACCACAGCAGAACCCTAGGCCCACACTCTCTGGGGGACTCTAAGAAAGCACTGAAACTTGCCATTTCTCATATTTTCCATCATACAATGGGTAAAATAATGTGGTGGTGGTCCCCACATCTATTCAACAATTTCTTGTTGCCTGCCTTCCGGTGTCTGATAGGATCAACCACATGACCAGATCCTGCCTGTGAATTGTGAGAGGAAATGAGAGTGTTACTTTGGAGCGCAACATTGACTTGCTAGAGTGGAACACTCCTGAATGCTCTCTTCCTCTGCCACAATGAGCAGCCATGTTCCATGATGGCCACTCTGTCAGTGTAGATCCTACAGAGATGACAGGGGGTAGATCTCCCAGCTGACTCATGAGAGAGCAAGCAAGAAATACATATTTGTTGTGTTAATCCACTGAGATTGTGGGGGTTCATGAGGGAGCACAACCTATCCTATCCTGACACAAGGATCGGACATGAGAATCAGATGCAATTATAAACGTTGGACGGCAATGTTCTGACAACATTAAAGCACTCTACCCAAGGAAGGAATTAGCATCTCTAAATTAGCAAGTGGGTAGAACAATTTGACAAAACTCATTCTCAGAAAATTACTTGCAATGATTTCTTTGAAGTAGAACTTGAACTCTGAGGAACTACATCAGGTCTTTACACTAGGTCAAATTTGCTGTTAGCTTTCTTAGTCCTAGGCTGGAGAGCAGTCAGCTTTAAGCCTTTGAGGTTAGAGTTTCCAGAAGTGTTAATGAGGAAGGAAAAGATGTTTTACAGTTGTTTAGGAATAGAAACAGTGGGGCACCTGGGTGCCTCAGTCAGGCTCAGGTCATGATCCTGGGGTCCTGGGATCCAGCCCCATGTTGGGCTCCCTGCTCAGTGAGGAGTCTGATTCTCCCTCTCTCTCTCTGTCGCTCTACCCTGCTCATGTTCTCTCTATCACTATCTCTCTCTCTCTCAAATAAATGAATAAAAATCTTAAAAAAAAAAAAGGAATAGGAACAGTTGACCATAGAACAATAGCACCTCCTTCAGTAAAGAGTAACAGTAAGAATGGCCATTTCGTGAAGGCTTGGGCACCAGAACTTTATATATATAATAATGTCTAAGCCCTGCACCAGCTTTCCCCCTTTCCAGAGAGTGAAAGCTTTTCAAAGATCATATAGAAAGAAAGTACTGGAGCTGGAATTCAAACGAGGTCTGGTTTAGAGTCTGCCTTAGTTAGGTTTTCCTAACTCAGGAGACCCTGAGACAATAATTCAAGTGCAAATAGTGTATTGGGCCGTGGAAAGTAATCCAGGAGAGGGGAGGCAGCCAAAAAAGTATACATTATTATATCAGCTAGTACAATGGCAATTATGGTTTAATCTCCAAAAGAAAAAGCACAAAACTCATGACCCCAAATTAGCCCACTCAAGAGCTGAGGGAGCTGGGGTATTTATACACCAATACCCGAGAGCCATTGGTTGAATGCCTAGATTGGGGAACAAACACCCTCAGGTGCAGAGATGCAGACGGTGACAATTGGAAGTCATCTGGAATGCATGATTGTCCAAGGGTTGTGGGTGGAGATATGGTAGCATTTGCTCTAGGCTATAAAGCCTGAGGCCTGCCCACCACTCTACCCTGCTCCACTACCTTGGTCCCTGAGTCATGGTAGGCTCATGGGCATGCCTCCCCCACCCCCAGGCTTCCCTAAGGGCAGGGAAACCCTTCTGTGGTTCCAATGGGTGGTATCTAGAGGACATCTGGTGCCCAGCAAGTAGAGAGAGCTCTTGGATGAAACTACCTTAAATGGCACTAATGGATTCCTTCCTAGGGTGTGTGTGAGAATGAGTATATGCGGCATTCTTGGAACAATGTCTGATGCACAGTAAATACACAATAAATGTTGGCGATGGTGGTGTGGAGGACGATGGACTGGGCAGGAGAGGATGAAGAGAAGGAACAACAGAAAGAGGAGGGAGGGAGGAGTGATGAAAAGAAGAGGGGTGGCAGGCTGCCTGGGTGGCAGCGTCTGCCTTCGGCTCAGGTCATGATCCCAGGGTCCTGGGATGGAGCCCCGCATCGGGCTCCCTGCTCAGCGGGGATCCTGCTTCTCCCTCTGCCTGCCACTCCCCCTGCTTGTGCGCTCTCTCGCTCTCTCTGTCTCTTTCTCTCTGACAAATAAATAAAATCCTTTAAAAAAAAGAGAGAGAGGGGCGGAAAAGCTCTTGTTACAATGTATCATTCACACTGGCTGTCCATATCAGCAAACTCTTTCCTTTTGTCAGAGTTTGAGGGTGCTACACTCCTCTATCAACCGGAACAGTCCGAGATCGCTTCCTGCAACATCTGCAGTTCGTATTCCTGCTCAGGGTTACGCTCCTGATGTTGCCACCACTGAAAGGACAAGACAAACCACCCGGGGCTGAAATTCTGTACTTCAGAGCAGCCGAGGATGGGGTGGGCTTTCCAAATGGCTTCTTGCATTGAGCCCAAGGCGCGGAATGTAAGGTTTGCTTATGTTTAATGCCGATTTAGACTGCCCTGAGAGTGTGTGTGTGTGTGTGTGAGAGAGAGAGAGAGAGAGAGAGAGAGAGAGAGTACACGCATGTGTTTCACTTGCTCATATACAGTTGTAGACTTTATATAATTGTAGACTTTCTGGAAACTAATTGCTCTAGATAAGGACAAATGCAGTCACCATTTCCTAATTTCACTGCAAGCTGAGGGAGAGAAGCAATGGCTTGAGTCACAGAGCAAGGGTTTCAGATTAGATATAAGGGGAAATTTCTTTTTCAGATGAATTTGATAAACCCTGGAATGGATTGTCAAGGGGAAGTTTGAAGCCTCTTTCTCCAGGAGCTTTTAAAAATAGGATAGACACTCATCTGTCTGAGCCAGTTGCAGCCTCGTGCTATCTGGAGATGACATGATGGATTGGCTTCTGGCTGGGAACAGAGGAGAAAGGAATCTCCTTTCTACTGAGGTCTACTGACTGAGCATTTCACCTCACTTTTCAGAGCATTTCAACATTGCTGATTTTCTCTGACTGAAGAAATCACAACTGTTCATTATTTAAAATTCAGAGAAACTGTAAAAAAAAAGGAAAAACTAAAAATCAAATAAAATCCTATAATTCAAAGGTAACCCAAAATGGTTCCTTTCTGATATATATTATTATATTATGTTATGTTATATTATATTATGTTATATTATATTATATTATATATAATCTATATAATATAATTTGTAATCTAGCTTTTCATACTTAGTATATCATGGATTCCTTTTCATGTCAATAAATACCGCTTTACGTCATTTTTGGTCGGTAAAGACTAGTCCATGCTATGCATGTAGCCTGACTTATTTAACGAGCTCCCTCTGTGGAGGTTTAGGTCGTTATCCCTGGATATCCTCGCACATACAACTTTGTGGAATTGCGCAGTTATTTCTTCAAGATAAATACTTAGAAGTAAAAGAGCCAAGTTAAGGGTTTGCCTGTTTAAAATTTTCCTACCTGTTGCTAGATTTCCCTCCAGAAAGGTCGTACCACTTCACATTTCCATCAGCAATGCTGGAGAATATAGTCCCCCCTTTTCTAAATAACACTACTCTCAATATTTTAATAGACCTTCCTTTGAGTCTTAGAGAGGTTGAGGTTTTCAAGCATTTATATTTCTTTTGTTACTTGCCTTTTGTGTCCTTTATCCATTTTTTATGGGGAAACTTAATAGACACATACATGTATGCATACATATGCATGTGTACATACAGATTATATTTTATCTTTATGTGTCATTTTCCAAGTTGTCTTTTAACTGTACTGATCATGGATATGCTGTTCAGAAGTCTGCTACCTAGATTATTCTTTAGGCTACATTAGTGATGACTAGAGTACAGTGAATTTCTGGAATCCTGGCCATAACTGTGTCACCTGCTTCTGGACCAGATGTCTCAAGTCACCAAGGAGTATGAGGCAGAGTGTGGCTAGGTAGGTAAGATGTGTATACATGGCCAGTGTGTATTTTAGAGAATCAGGTCAAGCATTCCCTGTCATTGAATGAAGTCAGAGCCCCTGGGCTTGACAACAGAACATCAACTTAGCCTTCAGCACATGGAGCATGTGGTGGTGGACAGAGTGGGAGATGAGGGACAAGGGGAAGGAAGGGATGGTGGTCTCTCAGGGGCAGTAGCAACATCTTCCCCTTCTCACTAGCCCATTCCCACAAAGTACACATGCTAAGAGGCTTAACTAACCAGGGCTATTGTTGATTGTCTCCTTTCTCTTCCACTGGGCCAAGACAGGGGACACGAACACTTTTCATACTTGTGACATAGGGCAAGGAAGGCCTAACTACACATGGATAAGGTAGACAGGGGAAGGGACAGGGCAGTCTCCCTGGGATGGGGCTGCTTCTAGGGAGAAGGACCAGCAGCAGGTGGAGTGGAAATAGAACTTGTCATCATGCTTTATCACAGAAGATGGAGCTAGAATGAGGACCACATCCTAGTTTTTCTGACTTCAGCTCATCTTTGCTCATTCCTTGTTATTTTAGCTGGCTCGGATTGCAAGTTTTGTGAGTTTTTGACAAGAGTATTTTGCTCATTTCGCTTAGAGTAAAATCCAGATTCCTAACCCTTTACGTATTACGTCTGCCACCTCTCCTACCCCATTTCTTACCCCATTCCCCAAATCATTCAAGTCCACTTGCTCCTGGAACAAGCCAAGTGCGCCCGTGCCCCAGGGCTATTGCACTTGCGTTATCTTTGCTTGTAATGCTCTTTCCCCACACATCCACATAGCTTACCCCCTCCTTCCTTCAGGTCTCTGCTCCAATGTCACCTTATCTTAGTGGCATGTGGAGGTCTTTGGCAGCAGCCCTTCTATCTGGGAAGTCTCTCAGAGAGCAGGGCCCAGACATCGGGGAGGGTTCCTGAGGTGGACGACAGGCTGGGGCAGAGCTGACTGACAGGATGGAGGTGAAGCCAACTTTAACAGGGTCCAGGCCCAAGCAGCTCACCAGGACAGGGAGGTGGCACAAGGGACCCAGGTGGAGATTCAGTCACTGGGACTGGATTCCCTTTAGTTCTCCAAGCCTACCTGTCCACTGCTGAGCTGGTCCCACCCACAAGCAGCATCTCTCGTCCTCAGCCTCTTTCCGGGCTCATGCTCAGAACCCCACTACCCTGCATCTCAACCTGCTCCTGTGCCCCATTCCTTGTGCCCCCCTACTCTGCCCCCTTCCGTACTGATACTCATATCTTTCCTCATCCCATTCTGGAAAATCTCCTTTCCCCTCCAGGTGTATTGTGGGTCCAGAACCCACATTAGGGGGTGGGCATTGTCAGCTGCAGCTGTTTTAGGAGGTCTACTGGCTCGATTTTCCCAGAACATCATTCCGTCAAGCCTTGGCCATGCTAACGTGAGCCTGTGCCTTCCACTTGGGAGCTCACTAGTCGGCCAAGGAAGGATTTTTCAGAGAGCTGCAAATCTCTAAGTACTAAAGCCCCCCGGATGTGACAAGTCCATTTAGGAGATTAGGGGGGAAGGTAGGGAGAGAGAGGCTTAGGCTGACAGGCGTCTCCTCAACTAGGAGAGAAGAGAGTGATATCAGAGAAAGATCGAGGCAAGCCGAACCTACACACACTGCACTTTGGTCACCTTGGCTAAAAAAACCTGTCCATTATGTAAAGAGCTGAGAGAACACATGCCCAGGCCCCACACCAAACATTTCTGCTCATTTAGTCTAGGGTGGGGCCTGGTTTGCTTGTTTTTTTAAAGATTCCCAAGTAACTACAGGTCTCACCTCGCCTGCTACTTGATTGTCCTGTGTGTGCCAGGCACTGTGGCGACATGGGGGTACAGGATGAGGACCTTATGGGCGGTGATGGAAGGGACCAGTCAATGTAATCAAAATGCCCAAACTAATGCTGTGTGACAGCCCTTTCCATAGGATAGCACGACAGCTGCTTGAAAAGAGGAAAATTTAACCAATCAGTAGGATGTTATGTCTACATAATGCCAGATCATCAGATTGATTTACTTTTCCTAAACTGATGCGATTAAATTTGTATTGTTGTTTCTGCACCATATACAGACAGCCAAGCACATTGTCTCTTCAAGCGGAATCCAGGTACCTCCTATTTTGGGAAGACAGTTTCAAGTTCAATTCCTGAACCCCCACCCAGACCCAGACCCAGACCTCCTGGATCAGAATCTCTGGTTCCCAGGTTTTTCTTAGGCAGCGGTTCCCACCTTATTTGCACATTAGAACTACCTGGGGAGCTTTGTTTTTTTTTTTTTTTTTAAGATTTATTTGTCAGAGAGAGAGAGCACAAGCAGGGGGATGGGCAGAGAGAGGGACAGACAAGCACACTCCCTGCTGAGCAGGGAGCCTGATGTGGGATTCGATCCCAGCACCCTGGGATCATGACCGCAGCTGAAGGCAGATACTTAACCGACCGAGCCACCCAGGCATCCCTACCTGGGGCACTTACAAACAGCCCAGGCTGCACCTACACCAATTAAATTAGGAGCTCCAGGTGGAAGTGGCAGGGAGCGAACCCCAGCATCCATGTTTTAAAGCTTGCCAGGTGGTTCCACTGCGCAGCCAGGGTCCAGAAGCGGAGTGAAGTGGCGTGGGAGGAGACAGGCATCAGGGTCTTTTGGAAGCTTGCTGTGGGATTCTAACGTGGGATTGCTATGAGAAACTCCAGAGCACGCCCTCCGGGCAGACGTCTTCCACACGAAGAGCCTGGCAGCCTTCTTCCCACGATCCTGAAGCTGCCCATGACAGTACGGCTCACGGTGAGTTCTGGCCCAGGGAACGAGGGCTACCAGTCCTGCGTCTGTTTCTAACACAACGTCCCCACTGCCCAAATCCTCAGGCCCTAACATTTTTCTCGGTGGTTTGCTTGGCCTTCCTGTGTTCGCGCTGGGCTGGGCTCCCGGCCCTCCAACACCCAGGAGCTTGCCTCCTGCATCTGCTTCCCGTGGGCTGGTACCCATGGGCATCTGTGGCATGCCACCCACACTGGCCACCGAGAACAGCAGACACCCACAGTTCTGGCTGTCGTGGCTAACAAAATCCTGAACCCTCTTCTTTTCGGGATTGAATCCCCCCCCCCCCAGGGGTCTTACATGCTGCTTCGGACCACGGCTTAAGGGGAAAACACAGGGCACCAGCCACATGGTCAAGTCAGCACAACCCAGGCTTGGCGTTTTTCTCCAAGGTTTGAATGCCACCCTCCTGGAGCTGGGAAAGGATATTGGCTCACAGGAAATCCCACATCTTGTTACTCACCAAGTTTGAGAAAACTTGGAGTTTCTCCTCTTTGCTGCCAAGTGCAGAAGGGTGGTCCTTAACCACATGTTAGATGCCCCTGAGGGGTTAGGAAAACTCTCCGAGCTGGGTCCCACTCAGGCAGATTAAATCAGATCTGCCAGTGCAGCCCAGGTTCGGGACTTTTCCACATCTTCTCAAGTTAGTGTGCAGCTGTGTTGAAGATCACTGATCCAGGAGAGGAAGAAGATGGTGGGGCCAGAAAACGAATATTTTCCGAGTATCTCCTATGTGCGAGGCAGTTTATCTAGTAGTAGCTGATATCTACTGAGGGCTTCCTATGTGTAAGGTGCTGTTTCAAGGGTTTTATATCTATTGACGGGTATTTATAACAGTCTTCTGAGGAGTTACCTCCATGTCTCAATACAGAAACAGGCTCAGAGCAATCACAGAGCTCATGGATGATAAAGCTGAGCTTCAAATCAAGGCAGTGCGGTTCCAGAACTCACGCTCTTGGCTGCTACATTTTGCTACCTTACAGTAACCCTGGCCATTAGGAATGGAGCAAGTAACTCAGAAATCCTTTAACACAACACAGAGGATTTCTTATTCATGCTATCTACTCAGTGAGGGGGCATGAGGAGATGACAGTAGGGGGAGAGGGAAGGGAGTGCTCGGCTCCACAGAGTCACTCAGGGACCCAGTTGAGCCATCTTGTAAACTGCACCATCTGAAAAAAAATGTGGTCCTCTCCATCCCTTGGACCAGGGAAGAGAGAGATGGGATGGTCACACACGGGCTTTTCACCTCAGCCAGAAGTCATACACGTCATTTCCGCTCATACTTCATTGGCTGCGACTAGTCACATGACCTGCCTAGCCCCAAGGTGGTGGGAAATCTAGGGGAGCAAACAGTACCTGGTAGCATTAATTTCTGTGCCACATTCCGTGAAGTGGTGTTGTTCCTGGCTCCAGAAGCAAACTTGGAGAGATTAAGAAATGTGCCTAAAGAGACTCAAAACTTGGAGTTGGGCCTCACACTCAGGCGGTTTCCCTTGAATTCTTGTGTGTTTTTTTGTTTTGTTTTGTTTTGTTTTTTTACCCCGTCGGTGACTAACTGTATGCAACGGGAGGGATATCTCTATACCATTTAGCATTTATTTATCCTTGAAGGCATCTAGTAAGCGCTAAACACCGCCACCAAATGTAAGGTAACACTAGAAATTTCTCGGCTGTAAATATAGATAAGTGTGCTATTTTTACGAGGTAAGCTCATTAACTCATCAGGTAAAGTACCAAATGCCATCCTGGGAGTAGAGGAGCTCGTGTTGGGGGCCTGAAAATAAAGGACTGATTCATTGTGGGTTGCTAATATATGTAGCTTCAAAAACAGGTGCCACCAAGTAGCAGGGCTCCGTCTGTGTACGAGACTGCGTTTACTGTGTTCATGGCAGCTTTCTGCAGTCTCTGGAGCTCTGCCATCGCACAGGGCTCCAGGTATAGAGCTGCGCAGCGAGAGGGAAGTGCTCTTTCCTCGCTCTCTCTCTGATGGGCCGTGGCCACGGCTGTTGATTAACCCACCGCGCGAACAGGAGTAAGGAATCCACTAAACGGGAAACTCCACAATTGGAACCTGAAACTTGGCGACTGATGGAACCTCTCACCTCATCCACTTGCTTGGGGTCTATTGTTTTGATAATTATCTTACAATGTTGGACAGTTTCCAAATGGCCAGCCGCGCTGAGAGGAAAGAGAGCATGTCCCACGGCGGGGAGCCCTCCTTGCGTGCGCCTTGACCTGGAGCTGGGCTCCAGCAAGTAGCCCCCACTGCCGGCCCCCGGAGCTGCAGGTGCCGCGTGCCCCTGGGGACCAGGCGAAGGCAGGAAACCCACGTGCGTGTGTGTATGTGGAGGCCGGCGGCGGTTCGGGCTCTTAACCAATCAAGGAAAGAGACAGAAAAATAGGCTTTGAGGGGGAAAAGCATTACTGACAAGAGGTAACCGATGGATCCCTTCCCCCTTCTGTAAGGCCCAGCAAGGTCAGGCCCGGACTCGCTGTGCTTCCACAGGCCTCTGGACCCCAAACTGAGCTGGCCGCTGAAAACACTTGGGGAACTTAAAAAGGCATTAGCCAAGTCCTGCTCCTGAGCCACTAAAACCGTCCGGGCCCCCCGAAATATTTGACATTAAACTTGATCCTGGGATCAAGTCCCGCATTGGGCTCCCTGCTCAGCGGGGAGCCTGCTTCTCCCTCTGCCTCTGCCCTCCCTTCACTCGAGTTCTCTCTCTCTCTCTCTCTCAAATAAATAAAATCTTAAAAAAAAAAAAAAAAAACAAGAAGAAAATTAAAGCACCAGCATTCTTACCACCTGGCGTTTCACAGCTAAACTTAGGTGTCCAGAACCACTTCCTGCCAGATAGGTTTCCTGTGTCTGGTTTGGACATGCTGGGGGCACCACCATTTTGCCGTCTGCCCACTTTGCTGAGTGGCGCACCAGCAGGTGCCTCCTCCCATCAGTAATGTGGGTTTGAGGCTCAGGGCCCCGCTGAAAAGCTGAGCAGCTGGGGTCAGCAGGCTGATGGGATTAAGGAAAGTCTGTGCAGCGTGGATTTGCTCCGGTGGAGCTGCCCCACGAGCCACCAGAACGCCTGCCCCGTCGGTGCCACTGCCACTGGCTGGCTCCAGCTCAGAACCACAGTGTCCAGCCTAGCGGAGACCACCTGTGGCCATTTCATAACCCAGGACGCCAAAGTTCGGGAAGGTAACTGTCAAGCCCAGCTGCCTACCTCCCCTGCCCAAGAGTTCTCCTACCCCTGAAATGTAACTGGTTCTGGCAGGGGAATCAGGTGACTCCTAAGGAACATGATTAATGATTGGGCTATCAGAAACAGAGGAGCAAAGCTCGCTGGAGCTTAACTTTGTGTAAATCCTGGATGACCACTGGCTCACCTATTTGCATAACCTAACCGTGGCTTAGTGGGGCGAAATCCATCCAACAGACCCAACAAGGGTCGCATGCCTACATTTTGTGTGTGTGACAATACCCCCAGACACCCCTTCCTCCCTTTCTTACTCTCTCCCCCCGCAATGTGATTAGTTAGGCTGGGTCAAGCCAGCATTTGTAATTTTTGAGTATCTTAATAATGGCCATTTAAATAGATTAACTTGTAAAAAATTTGTAGAGGTTGGAAAACTTTTTCTTAAGGTCATATACTAAACATTTTAGGTTTTGTGAGCTATAGGGTCTCTATCACAACTTCTCAACTTTGTCATCACACAAAAGCAGCCATAGACAATATGTTAATGAATGCACGTGACTGTGTTCCAATAAAACTTTATTTACAAAAATGGGGGCCAGCCTGCCAAACTCCTGTTCTTGTGAATAATCACAGCCTATCTAAAAAGTCTTAGTTATTTGATCAGATGCCAGAAGAGAAATCACTGAATCTTTAGAGTGTGTGGCCAGATCTATTCATCAAAAAAAGTTCACTTTGTTCTGAAAACTCTGCTTTCCCTGTTTTGTATTGACTTCCAGAGCAATGATCTTGCCAAACGTGTGTGTCAGGGACTCCATGTGAATATATTCATAGTGTAGAATTATTTAAGCTCAGGCTAGACACAGTTCATGGGTCTGTCCATGACATTAAAGTGGATGAAGGATGGGATATCAACCACCAGTGCTAAAATTTCAGTTGTTGTTTAAGCAGAAAATGCTGTCAAAGTAGCTAATTTTTTGTCGTGATCGATTTCTATGTCAGTTAGTTGTGAAAACAAACCACCCTAAAACTTAATGCCTTAAAACAGTAATTATTTGGCTTATAAGTCTAATCACCTGGGTGGTCCTTGTGGTCAAGGCCAGGTTCACATGATGACAACCAGGCTTTCTCGTGGCGCTGGTGGGTTGGTTTGGAGCTGGCTGGTGCGGGGTGGCTGCCAGCGGAGGAAGGGGGTGCGTAGGGTAGGGGCTACTGGATCGCAGGTCTCTCCTTCTCCAGCAGGCTGGCCCGGGATTGTTGACACTGCATTCCCAGGGGCCAAGATTGTGAATGGAAGCATGAAAGGCCTCCTGAGACCCAGGCATCCTGTTGGCTCAAGCAGTCACAAGAGCAGTTCATACTCCAGACGTGGGAAAGGAGACTCTGCCTCTGAAGGAAAGGAGTGCAGAGCAATAGTGCAGAGGTTCACGGACCCAGGGAGGTGTAGACAATTTGGCCATGACTGCAATGAATCTAGCAGAGTTTCTAAGAAAATAGAATAATTGTCTTTTAAAGGTAGGACAGGAGGGGCTCCTGGGTGGCTCAGCTGGTTAAGCGGCTGACTCTTGATTTTGGCTCAGGTCACGATCTCAGGGTCGTGAGATCCAGCCCTGTGACGGGCTCTTGCTGGGTGTGGAGCCTGCTCAAGATTCTCTCTCCCTCTGCCCCTCCACAATCCCCTCTCTAAAAAAAAGTTAGGACAGGAAACCCTATTGACAATATCATTCACATGGTTGAGATGGAAACAGAACCAGCAGGACTGACATGTATTTTCATAGTGTTTAAAGCCTTTCTTATTGTTGAACGAATCCAAACCATATCTTGGGTTTGATTCCTGTCCACCACACAAGCCTGTCCAAATTCCAACATTTCCTTAGTGTGCATAATTGTGCTCTACCTTC
Source organism: Phoca vitulina (assembly GCF_004348235.1). Lineage (NCBI taxonomy): Eukaryota > Metazoa > Chordata > Mammalia > Carnivora > Phocidae > Phoca > Phoca vitulina. The sequence goes on from NW_022589707.1 coordinate 45,461,329, forward strand.
AGAAAGCCCTGGGTATGAACATTCAAGCTGTCAAAAGAGAAATTAGAATGTTATGCTTTGATTGACAAGAATTCTTTTAATTTTTAACTGAAGGTTTTATTATAGAGTTCCTTGAAATACTGAGTGCTCTCTTTGCCCTATAATTTACTTCCCACAAATTTGGCATGGAGATCTTCTGGGCACTCTTATCACAAGAAATGTGACCTATCCATATTTTTCTCATTATATATTGAGATGATCCTCTTAGTTTTGTTTTCACCATGCTTGAATATACGAAAAGGCCAAATCTGCAACAATAGTACCTCTATTTATTTTTTTTTCCTTTTTAGGGGTCAATCCACACCAGGGCTGGGGGAAACAGCATTGGACAAAGGTTGAGCAGATGTGAGGAAAGCCTCCGTTCAGTGAGATGGCTCCGGCGGCAGGCTTGGAGCCAGGAGATCCGGATTTGGGTCTCATCTACAAAGGTTTTCTTGTTTCTAACACATGGGTTAAGTCCTCTTGCCTTCATTTTATTAGTGTGGGAGCCTCCAGGATCTATCCGTGCACGGTTCTATTTGTTAACTGTGTGACTTCTCTGGGCCTCAGCTTCCTTATCTGTACCATGGGGCTGATGGTACTTACCTTAGCACTTTCACTGGAGGGTAAGGATCAGTGAAGAAATGAGAAGTGAGTTTACCATCAAGCTCCTGAGGATTGAACTTTAGAGCACCTCACTTGCATGGCTTTCTTCTAGATAAATATGCTTTTATGCCTAATTTTATATTTATAGTTTTGACTCGATCACGGTTTCTTAAGAAAAAACAAAGAATAAGGAGTGTTGTAAAGATTAAAGAAAATAATATATAATAACTGTAAACTTAGGTTTATGTTAATTTATAAATAAATATAAATAATAAAGAAAAGAATAAGGCTGGCTTTTCAGGATATCAAAACCTGAACCTGCCTTTGGAGAAAACATTAAGGAAGTGTTTTATCAGGGCTCTATAGCTTAGAATTGGGGATGTAGTTCTTTCATTTAAATTAAAGCTTTCACCTCTAATTAAATGCGAATACTGCCGAAATGGGTTATCTGCCATTTATACTTCAGAGTGTGTGAGTTATAGCTTTTCCTGAGAGCAGATTTAATAGGGAAAGAAGAGAAAGCAGATAGTGTGAGAACCTAAAATGGTGCGGGAGAACCGAGAAAGAGAAAGTAGGGTGACATCTAAGGTAAGACATACACAGTGACCAAACAGAAGGGATGTCAGCCCAGCCTGGGGTTGGGCTCTGCACACCTTCATTACTGGATCCTAAGTGAGGTCCAGAGATACTGGGGGCAAGGTTGAAAGTCCTTCACCAAAATGGTGACAAAGCATTTATCTTTGGGTGGCATGAATATTATTCTTTCTGTGTGTGTGTGTATACTTTTATTTTCCCTCAATTATAAAACGGACAGGAATCTGCTGTATCAGAATTTTTTTTTAACATTTGAGAAAGAGTCGACATTTCGAAGCAAAGAGTACACAGAAGATATCTGATGCTATTGGACCAAAAATAGACTGAATTGCTTAGAGCTTAGACGATGTTTCAGATGAAGGCCCTTTCTACTGGATGGTTTTATATTTCCAGACAAGCATACCTATTTGAAAGTAGCATTTTCCTCCTTGAAGCTGATTCAGGCTAAATAAGATTTTTTAAAGCTATATAAAAGTGAGTCTAATTTTCTTATGGAAACACCATTAGGATAGGAACCTTTACCAGGGCTCATTTAATTTAATTCAATTTTATGACCATTACTTATTGAGTGCCAATAGGTAGAAGGTTCAAGATGAGTAAGGCTTGATCCCTGCTCTCCAGATGCTCAGAGCCGATGCTCTCGGGTGCAAAGGCCAGAGCCATCATGCTGTCTGTGATAAGTACTCTAGCCCTCTTAACTCTTGCCACCTCAATCTTTTGGTCTTGATCCCAGAGACACAGAGGATTTGGGGCAGCACTTCCTATGGAAGGCAGCTTCTCTCTACAGCTGTTCAGCAAGCATCCCGCCAACACAGGTGCAGATTTCAGCTCTTGTTCCATACGCTGGATTTTAAAAACTTGGCCCTCTTCTCTGGCTCTCCCATGGAGACCTCATCCCCAGATCTGCTGGAATATTCTAGAACACTTTGTCCCCTTCAAACCCACCAGCCTTGCCTACTTCCCTTCATTTACACAAGCATGGCACACACACCCCCCAATGAAAAGGGATGTGAAATTCAAAATGCCTTTATGTGATTTGCCCTAGTTTTTCCTAATTACCCCAAACATCTGCTGCACCATGGACCCATACTTCTAGTAAGGTCCATGAAATAGAGGCACAGAGTGTGGAGGGAGAAAATGAATTCCAATTAGGAAGGGATATCTGAGAAGGCTTCCTGGAGGAGATGCCCTTTAATGTAAGCCTGGAAAGGTGGGTGGGATCTCCATAAGGAAAGGGTCAGATTTGGGCAAATGGAAGGTGGGTTTGGGGTGGCAGATATGGAGTCTGCTCTGGGACAGCTTCACTGCTTATGGACAAGCATGGCTCAGGGGAGGGAATTAAAGGCAGAGAAATGATTGGCAGTGATTTTTGCAAAGAATTTTGGATGCCAGTCTAAGGAGTTTTACATTTATTCTTTGTGCAAAGGAGAGAACCCTAAAATGTGGTGGAGTGGGGAGCATCCATGGAGTGCTGAAAGTCAGCACAGAATTCTTCTCTGAAGATCTCTCTACACAGCCTTTATCCTTAGTTTCTCTCCAAAAGCCAGCTTGCCTAGCATGAGATGCTCCTATAACAGAACTTCACAATCAGCCCCCAGAGGCCTGCAAAAGTAGATGCTCTCTGAGCAAAGAGTTATTTCCTCCTCTTCTGCTCTACAAAGAAATATTTATTGAGTCTAGGCCAGAACCACAGGAGTGCCCTGGTAAGCCTCAAGGCATCGGAACTTCACGAAAAATCATTCCTCGTCCAATTCAAACACCTGAATCCAGGAACCTGCACCAAGTAAAGGGGATGTGTTGTAAGAAGTAGGTTTCCTATCATTTTGTTGTGAAAAAAAAAACAGGCAGTCCCTCTTGCCAACTTCTATCATGGGCGAAGGAAGTACATTCAGCTCATAAGGAGGCAAACAGGTCTCCAGGAAGAAACACATTAGAGAAATAATCTCTCTGGAGTCGTTCTGAAAATTGCCTCTGCTGCTCCACAATGGGAAAAACAAAGGGCATTGGATGAATTCAGCTGAATAAAATCCTGGAAAATTATCTGAGTTAAAAAAAAATTTTCAAAGCAGAGCCTAAAAGCATTAGCTGGCTTTTGGGGAAAGAACATGCGTGCACACGCACGCACACACAATGGCAATTAATGCCTTATGGTGTAGCTTTTTGTCAGCGAGTGCCTATAACTTCAAGTAGTTCCATTCATTGTTCATTTCCTACGGGGAGAGGGAGGTGGAGGGCCAGCGAGAGGTGTGCATTTTAAAACAGACTCCAGGAGTAAGTAAAATCATACGGTCTTTTTCCCTGGGAGGAACCTGAGTGTCTTACATTATTGTTGAAAGAGTTGAAGTGTTGGGTCTTGTGGGTAGGACTTCATCTTGAAATTTGATGGCTACATCCAACACCTAGAACAATACATTTGGGGGCACACGTCCAGAGAGGCAAGCAGAATTCTTACTCTTTCAACATTTATGTGCTACGTGTTCTTTATTCTTGGAACAGGCCATGAGAGGGAGGAACCCATAATTACCTGCTCCCTCCCTCCAGTCCCCTGAACTTCGCTTTGTAACACCTGGCCAGGTTGTGATACAGATCTTGTGCCCCGTGGCACAGGGCTTCCCGGAATCCGGAGATTGTGGCAACTCTGGGCACCTGTCCCCCGGGTGCCCGCTGCCCGCACACGGTCGCTCTCCATGACGGCTGCCGCAGCAGACAAGCACCCAGACCTCTGGGACACAGGTAAGGCAGAGAGCATCTGAGGAGGCGTGGAAGATGCGTCTGATGGGGGGGAGCCAGAATCATCCATTGTTACCCCGCGTTGTTATGAAGACCTAGACTTCTCGCCAGATTCTGTAACAATCGTAAAGTCAGCATTTTAGAAAACTTAACAAAATGCTTAGTTGATGGAGTTTGAGGAACATCATCCTACTTGTGCACTTAGGCAGCGACAGTAATCCAAGAGTAGGAAGCTGGGAAGTTATTTTTGAGGCCTTGTTCAATGTCCTCTCTTGTTGTAACTGTGTGCTATTGATTTATCTGTGTTCAGAGTTCTACCAGGGGCTGTTGAGCCCAGGAAAGAGGCCCTAACCAGAGCAAGCCTGAGAGGCTGTTCCAGAATGTGCCTCATCACCAGATTGTAATTGAATATTTACTAAGTATCAGGCCCTCTAAGAGCAGGACATACAAGGAGAAGAGTGTACAGAGCCCACTTTCTAGGTCCTCACTTTGCAGAGGGGGGCCTTTTGCAGCGGCCCTTGCTGGCCTGCTGGGCTCACATGGAGGAGGGTCCAGGGTTTATGCTCAGGATCCTCAACATCTACTTGAGTGGATCTCACTCCCTTCCAGTCCTTGCTCGGATGTTACCTTCTCAAAGACCTACTCTGAGCACCTTGTTTTTAGCTTGCCACACCTCTGATCCCCTTGCACTACTCTGCTTTTTTCTTTCCATACATACATCTTTTTAAAAAAATTTTTAAGAAGATTTTATTTATTTGTCAAAGAGAGAGTGAGCACAAGCAGGGGGAGCGGCAGGCAGAGGGAGAAGCAGGCTCCGCACTGAGCAGGGAGCCCGATGCGGGACTCGATCCCAGGATGCTGGGATCATGACTGAGCTGAAGGCAGACGCTTAACCGACTGAGCCACCCAGGCGTCCCTACCTACATCTTCTAACACACATAATTTAATTCATGTTATAACTATTACTTATGAAGTTTCTTCTCACCCAAGAAGGTAACCCCCCCTCCCCCAAGGCAAAGTTTTTTGCCTGTTCGGTGCACTGTCTTGTTCACTGACGTATCCGAGGCGCCTACTTGTTAACTGACTGCTAACGTAACCATCAGCGCAGCCCTGGATGCCCTGGGTCCCCTGGTCGTGCCTGACCGGGGTGGGGCTGTGCTCCCACCTCAGCGGGCTTCTGGACCGTGCCTGAGCTGGGCTCTCTGTTGCACAGCTCAGACCACTGCTTGCTCCTCCTTCGTGACAGAACAGTGGCGACTACAGGGATCTCGGGTGACATCTTACACAGCTCTGCACCAACAACTGGGGACAGAGATGGTTTCTCTCTCATTTCTGCCTTATCTCTGATCACAGTGCCTGGGATTTCACAGGAGCTCAACGAATGTTTATGGAAATGAAACTCAGTTGGCAATGACAGTTAGTCCCTCCTTTCCCAAACACAGGAAAAGCCCGACGGCGCCCTGTTTCTGTCACCCAGGAGCTGGCTCTACCGAACTGCCTGTCTCCAGACACAGGCATGCGGAGCGGAAGGCCGGGTGGGTGTGGGGGCGGGGAGGTGGTTCCAGTGTTCCGGCGGCAGCTCTCACCACAGCTCTTCCCTCTTCTGTCCCTCCCGCTCCTCTCTAGGGAGTCACTGCAGTCCTTGCAGATAGATGCCCGCTGGCCTTCCTGCCATCGCTGGGTCAGCCTGGAGTTAATCACACCCCTCCCTGCTGACCGGGCCCCGGATCTCCACTGTCAGAAGTATTATTTACATCTCTCAGCTCCTTTCTGGGTTACCCAAGCTAACCCAGGGGAGGAACTAAAAAATAGGGCATGAGGGCCACGAGATGCCTGAAAGAACTCTAATGGGTCATCAGATCTTTCTGGGCCAAGAGTCTCGTCTTTGACTCGTGCTTGATGGTGAGTTCCATTTCTAAGAGTCAGCCGTCTACACCCGGGCCAGGTGAAGGATTGCAGCAGAATTCCTTCACAGTCGCTTCAGTTCCAGAAGGCTGACTGCAGATGTTTCCAGCCACTTTTTCCCTCTGGCCAGGGGCGTCTAGGAGGTGGGCGGCAAGTTGGAGGTACTGCACAGAGTCCCCTGTGGCTGTCAAGCGAGAGCTTGTGTGAGGGGAAGAAGCCCTTCTCACCACGCTAGATCCATCCTCTATAGGCCAGACAGGGCATCAGAGCCGATGGCTGGTTTTAGACGGTCCTCAGTCCATTGTTACAACCAAGACAGGGAGGCCAGAAGTCTTGAAAAGGAGCACCGTTCCCTCTTGCTGCTACTTCTCTGGGGACATATCTTTACAGTCAGAGCCAGATCAAATGGGGCTGAGCCAGAGTGTGAGGCCAGGGAAGGGAACCTAGGTCCTTTCAATGGGAGTACAGTCTTCTGATAGCATGATTCCCTTGCTTTGAGGCTTTGCTGGGGTCATCAATGCCCATTGGCCATCTGGAGAGGGGACAGCTGTGGGAACCCAGATCCCTATATTAGCTACTAACAAGTAATTGATGTCCTTTAAGAGAATGAGGAGAAGAAAGCTTCGGGGGTAAGGAAACAGGGTGCCTGGTCCAAATGGTGGGTCCTCTGTGTTTTTCTCAAGGTTGCAACCTTGCCAGAACATTTCCCATACTTCTGCCATACAGCACATCCCCCACCCCACCCCATACCACCCAGTCCTCCCATACCTGCTCTCTCTAACCTCAACAAAATAGGATAGGAAGTGGTCAGAAACTCCAGTTGGGGTCCCAGCAGAAACATGTGAGGTTGTCGTCACCTTCAAGTTTTGAGTCATCAGAAGATGAGGGAAGCCCTCTCCTCACCGTTCCTTCAGAGCTGCCCTCACACTCTGGCTCAGCCCCATTTGATCTGGCTCTAACTGTAAAGATAGCTCCCCAGAGAAGTAGCAGCAAGAGGGAACGGTGCTCCTTTTCAAGACTTCTGGCCTCCCTGTCTTGGTTGTAACAATGGACTGAGGACCGTCTAAAACCAGCCATCGGCTCTGATGCCCTGTCTGGCCTATAGAGGATGGATCTAGCGTGGTGAGAAGGGCTTCTTCCCCTCACACAAGCTCTCGCTTGACAGCCACAGGGGACTCTGTGCAGTACCTCCAACTTGCCGCCCACCTCCTAGACACCCCTGGCCAGAGGGAAAAAGTGGCTGGAAACATCTGCTTCTCATTATCCCCAAGTATAGGTGTGGCAGGGCTGACCCACAGGCAGCCTGAGTCTGGGATTCCTTGGAGAATCCCACCACCATAAGGAAGCTCTCCATAGTCACCCTTTTCCTCAGCTGAGGCCCAACCATCCGGATGGGGAGAAGACAATGGGCCAGAGGGTGTGGCCAGTTTAATACCTGCCAGGGCCTCAGTTCAATTTAGCATGCCCATTGTGAAAGCTAGCATGCCCGTTGTGAAAACAAAGGACTGGTTAAAAATGAGAAGAAAGCTATATAAGGAAATAAATCCTGGATGTTTCTACTGATGTTTGGCTTTCCATTGTATCTGGAACTGGGATATTCAACCGTGTGTCATGTAGGAGATTGGCCTGTGATTTGGTCTGGTCCATTTAGGTTGAAATCAATTTTTAAAATGTATAATAGCACTAACAGAGACTCCCACCTGTGGACATAATTGTAAGTTACAAGTGCCTGCTGTATCTGGGAAATCAATAAAAGCAATGGTAACCCAGTCTTTGCTGTCGGGTAATATTGTTGCCTATCTATGTATCATGATCATTTCTAAATATTTGTTGTGGCTCCTGTGAATCATATAAAGGGCCCACAATGGGTAGAAATCACGGTTATAAAAATACTTCCCTTTCTTCTTGTTGCCCTGAACTGATTTCAATTCTTGGCCAAGAGGTGTGTTCAGTGTCATCTGCTATTTGTTTCCTATTAGCTCTTTCTAAAAGAATTGGCTTCTCAGTGAGAAGTGTTTGGTGATATCATCTGTTTGGAAATGTATGCTCATCAACTTCAGGTACGAAGTATTCCTCCATAGAAAATAAAAATATATAAAGGCCGATTGAAAATTCAGGAGCCAACTGACCAGTATTTATAGCATCTTTTCTGAAATGACCAGCTGTATACCAGGGAGTTCCCAGAATAGCCTGAGAAGGATTAGGGAGAATAAGTCCTTGTTCATTTGTTTGCTTCTCTTTTGATGGATGCCCCATGACACCGTGATCCCTTAGACTGATGTCTGGGAGAGGAAACACTGAGGGATGAATGAAATGTCAGTTAATTCCATCATGGCATTTACTGACATCCTGGTGAGGCTCAGTCTATCCCTAGGGGACTCTTTACAGGGGAGTACATCTGATGAGAAGTGTAGATTTTTGTCCTAATTAGCCAAAAAGGCAATTACAAGTCCTGGGGTTGGCAGTGGAGGATGTCACGCTGAGAGCCAACAGAACTGGACAGATTCTTATTCTTCCTCTGTGTGCCGTGCTCTGTGAGCTTGGGAGCATTTGCAAAGACTGGGTTAATATTCTGTAATTGGAGCATGAGCAACATACGGAAAATTACAGATGGATGAAAGATCTGAGTTCAGACCCTGGTTTCTCTAGTTATCAATTTGTAGCTCTCTTAGCACATACAATGGTGATAACCAGTCACTTGCTGAAAACATATGGAAAACGTTGAGGCAACATTCAAATGTAAGCCATCATTGTCACCATTACAACACATGCCATTATGCCCCCTTTCTTCCCTTTACTTTATCTTCCCCTATTTTACCTTGTCGTAAATAGTGGAGCAGTGTCTTTAAAAAGAGCTAGTAATTTCTTGAGTTATATCTGCATGCTTCCCCCTCACATTGCCCATTAGAGATCGATCTTCTGACAAGCCCTGGAAAATCACCCATCTCAGCCTCCTCTTTCAGAGATAAAGAGCCAAGTTGGCAACTGATCTTCCCGAGGAGAGTTGAGGAATCTTTCAGTTGTAAGAATCTAGGGGTTGTTTTGTTTTGTTTTGCTTACCTGCCTAATAACCCCCTCAAGGTGAAACCCTGCTGGGGTAATTAAGGGTAAAAATCAGCAATAACATCCTTCATTGAATTTCCAGTACTATATGGAATTTTGTGTACTTTTAAAAACATCTTAACCAAGGCTTGCATTTATTAATTAATAATGTAAATTGAAATAGTATGCTCCTTTATTATTGCTTACTCTGGGAAACTAACCATTCCATTCCAGCCTGAATGTTGGCACACTTAGGAAATCGAAGCTTCCTCAATTCATCATATTGGATTGGATAAGTGATAAGGAGTTTCACTGGTCTCTGCCCTAAACTGCATAGGTGTTACAGTAGGAGGTAGCTGATGTGAGTCAGCGGCCTTGACATGTGAGTCTTGGATAACCAGAAGGAAGCACCAGTTGGGTATTGCAGGAAGATCACCTGTATCTTGGTGATCACAGATATTTAGGTGATAAAGATTCTATCAAGGGCTTGCAGTTCAAATCATAGTAAACCTAGAACACAGAGCCATAGATTTAGAGCTGGAAGGCACTTTCGAAATCATTTAAACTCCTCCTACTCAGGAGGGTGGTCCAGAGGACCAGCAGCATCAGCATCACCTGGGAGCTGGTTAGAAGCGTAGAACTTCGGGCCCCACCCCAGACCATTGAATCAGAGTCTGCATGTGACAAAATCCCCAGGGCCAGAAGGCACATTAAAGTTTTAGATACACCGGTCTAACCCATCCCTCTTGTTTCATAGATAAACTAATTCATAGCAAGTCTAAAGGACCAAATCAAGAGCCTACAGCCAGTCACTGGCAGAGCAGGAGCCATCCCATCTTATGATCTGGTTCTTAGATCTATGAATTTGAGTAGCAGTGAGTCATGGGCCTGGTCCCAAAATCAAAGGCTGGTTCTCCCAGTGAAATGTGCAATAGGAGCATCAAGCAATATTGAGTCAAGAAGTCAGTTCTCATGCTTAAACTAAACTTCTCGTGCTAAACTAAAATCTCACAGTTAAACTAAAATTTCTACACCATCTGTAAAAGTGGGTTAGTCTCACTAAAGAACACCTCTCCTGGTGGCAGTTTATTCTGGTTATAGGTTGAGTACTTAGATGCCTTGGAAATCGAAGTGGTTAACATGACCACAAAGAGGAACGTTGCTTTGCATCCATGGCATATGGTAATGCAGCACCATGTTGTGATGGGACACACTTCAAAGCCTTTGCTCTTGCTGTTCCTTCCACCTGTGATGCTCCACCTCTGAACTTACCACCTAGCAGACTCCATCTTCTCATCCATGTTTCATCCTTGGAGAAGTATTTCTTCTTCTCTCTAGTGTCAACCTCCCTCCTCATCCCATTCTCCTTCGTCACTCTCTAGCTCTTGGTCTTGTTTTACTTTACTCATGGCAACTATTAATTTAAATTATTTAGCTTAATAATTTATTGTCTGGCTTCCCTCCTATAGCATGTATGGTTGAGAGCAGGGACCTGGCCCCACTTATACAGCAGGACATCTCTGTTAACCAACAACAATGCTTCCCACATAGTGGGGGCTCAATGATTGTTGGCTAACTGAATGAATAAGCAATTTAGAACAAAGTTTGCCATGTTTATGTCAAGGATAATCATCAGTAAGAGCTAACATTTACTGACTTTAGCAATGTGTTGGGCATTGTGCTATGGGCTTTATATACATTGCCTCATTTCATTTAATATTTTATTATTAAAGTTTCAAAAAGTGGGCACTAACGTTCACTGCTTGGAGGTTGTGGCATTAAATGACTCTTCTTCAAACTGGGGAAACTGACTGAAATCCAACTTGACTTCAGGACATTTCCCTAAAGGAAAGCAGTGACTGGCCTTCTGCATAAAGTGGTTGACACTAGCTGAGGATCTCAAGGATCCAGACTAAACTTGGACCAGGGAAATCATTACACCCAAAATTGTGTCTCGATACCCTTGTCAGTTTTCCTTTGAGCACATGAATAGGGACAACCAGACATAGAAGTATGGCTGGGAATGAAATGTCATGATAAGCTTTCTAAGTGATGATGGAAAAATGAACTCTTGTGCATTCCCCCTGGCATGACCTATAAAACCACTGGTAATAAGTTGTGTGTGGAGGAACATGATGCCAAACAGAGGACAATCCTTGATCTTCTCAGTTTTCACCAAGGAAACAAAGCAAAGAGGCCAATGGCCAATGGCCTCAACCATTTCATGGCACCTACAAGAAGATAAAGGGCAATCAACTTGCCCTCATGATGGCAACTCAGTATTCCTGCCCAATTTTTTTTCCAATTTAAAATGTCCCAGAGCACTCATCCCCATCCCACTCCCCATCTTGGCTTCCACCAGATCCACACATCCACACCAACAGCAGCAACTGGCTGACTCAGTAGGACTGGGCCCACCAACTGGGAAGTCAGCCGGAAAGGCACATCTATAATGAGAAGCAGGAGGATGGAGGGGAAAAACAACTTGAGTAAATGCATTTTGTTCCAGAGAAGAGCTTTTTAAAAAACTGCTTAACATTTAAAGTTCTATTATTATTTTTGGCAGCATGTTGAGTCCATGTCTCTTTTTGGCTACTTTTCTAGTACTTTATGTATCTGGAAGCAAAATTTGCAACTGATTTCAGTAACACTGGGGAAGAATTTTTTTTTTTCAGTGTAATTATAGGAGGTATTTAAATGCTATCTAAATGTTATTTTGTGTACTCACCAAATAAGAGGCACAACTTAAAATCACCACATAAAATTACCTATAATATAATTTGTTTATATATCATTGACATAGAAAATGCCTTAAGCATTAGTCATTACAGAACTAATTGTATAACTAAAAAAAAATCCAATAACAAATACCCATAAATTCCAAATTCATTACCCAATGCAAAAAACAGATGGGTTTATAAGGCTGTGGATTGTCCCTTCCTTCACATGGTCAGTGGGGGAGCTTTATTTTATTTTTATAAACTTTTTATTAGGGAAAATTTCAAATATACATGAAAGCAGAGAGACTATGTACCCATCATCCAGCTTCAACAGTTACCTGTTTATTGACCCTGTGCATTGATGGAGGGGGGAGGATGATGGTATGGTCCTTATGATTGTTGGAAAGGCAAAATGATCGTCTGTCATGGCAAGGATGTGTCTATAACTGGGTGTCCATATTAACTGTTGGAAGCTGTAGGTAAGATAGGTGGTTCACAAGCTTGATCCTGACTTCTGCTTTAAGATACCAGGCAAAAAAAAATTTCAAGTTTGTAAGCATTATCTACCATGAGCCCATCATTGTCCTCGATAGTGTGTTGGATATAAAGTAGTTGTTAAGATATTGGAATGGTAGATAGTTTCCATTTGCCTTTCCACATATGGTCTCCCCATTACCCCACCTGGCTCTGCATCTCAGTAGAGAGGCTGATTTGTACTACACCAAAATTCCCCCTGCCTTCTGGCTTCTGGTGGTTGATGGGTTTAAACTCACTTTAGAGATGATAAAGTTAAGATATGGAGAGACCCTGACTTTTCAAAGATCATAGTTTACTTGTGGCTGAAAGGGGGCTATATGCCAGGACCCTTATCTTTAGGCTGTGAGTGTCATGACAATGCAGAAGTAGCTCTAGAATGGTTCTTAGATATGTTCACGTGGTGGAATGTACGTGTCATACTGACTTAGGCCAAGCACCGTGAAGGAAAAAACCAAGCCACGGAATGCTAGTTTCTTATATAAGCAACTTGTAGTTGATAAGAACAGTTTTTAAGAAAAAGTTTGTGAAGGAAAACTCACAGTTGGACGTGCAGTATTCCCTAACTTTATTTTCTACAAGTTGGGAGAAGCCCACTGTTAATTGAATTTTAGAATTAGAGAAGTTCAGACATGCAGATTAAAATGTTTCTGCTTTTGCTTCTATAATCTCTCCTTTGCCAGCCAGCATTTCTGTGAGTCAGTTACACTTAAAAGGAAAATCTAACCCTTTTGGAAAGTAAACCCTGTCGAACCCTGTCATCTCTATTAATATCTATCAGGAACCAATGGCATCTCTTTGCACAGTCAATTCTAACTGCTTCATTACCCCCCTTTTGAAATACAGACTCCTAAAACACCCAGCTGACCTCTATCTTTTAACTTCATTTTATTTTATTTTTAAAGATTTTATTTATTTATTTATTTGAGAGAGAGCGAGAGAGAGCACATGGGAAGGGGGAGGGTCAGAGGGAGAAGCAGGGAGCCTGATGCGGGACTCAATCCCGGGACTCCAGGACCATGACCTGAGCCGAAGGCAGTTGCCCAACCAACTGAGCCACCCAGGCACCCTTAACTTCATTTAATCAACAAATGTTTATTGAGCACGTGACATGTGCAAACACTATTCTGATCTCTTGGGACAGGTTAAAGACCAAACAGATTAGAATCCCTGCCCTCTAGAAGCTTACATTCTAGCAACTTTGAAGGTAACTTAGTCTTCAGATATTAATGGCATTAAAAACATTGCTTTCTAAAGGAAGTAGAATCCATTACATTATTCTGATGTAGAGCTTGTTTCCAACCACAGCCTTTGTATTACCATATCTGCAAGCAAATAATCTTTATAAGGAATATCAAAAGGAAATATTCTTATAAATTCAATATGGGTTCTGAATTCTCCTGCCATTTGGGCCCTACCTCAGCTGGGAGTCTGATAAAAGTTACCAGCTAATACCCCTTAAGAGTTAAGGTTAAATTAGAGTCAAGAAGCATTTCCTTTGAAGCAGTCAATGCTAAAGAAACTTTTCCTCTACACCCCACTCCAAGCATTATTCTAACCATCTTCTGCCCAAGAATTTCAGACAGAGATTTTATTTTTCTGCACAGAGTTCCATAATGACAGGAAAACCTAGGGCTCAGGGTGTACACAGGACAGAATGTGGAGAGATAGAGAAGGACAACAGGACAGCCTAGTGGCTTAGTATCCTAAGCAGTGTCAGTGGGCACAAAGAGAAATGTTTTATTCTCTCTCATATTGCCTCCCAATCGAGGCTAATCTTTCGGCATATAATACAGCCTTGAAAATTTTTAGAGACTCTTTGCAATTCAAAATCTAAAAGTGTCAGGTAATGGGGAAGTAGTGTGGCTTATTATTTCCTTTAGAAAACGTGTTAATGTATAGATATCATGAATTCAGTAAATACATTTTTAAAAGCTAATGTGAAAAACGTTGAGCTTATATATTTATATCTTTAACTTTATGAAAGTTCTGACTCATAAGTTAAGAATTTTTAAATTAAAATTGTTATCTTGAGATAATTATAGATTCTGTGTATTTTTTAATTATAAAATTTAGCATATTCTATGTGTAGTTTGTTCATAAATGCCACTTGGTACTTCCTTTGTGCCCATCATTTAAGTTTTAAAAAATTTGTTGTTCATTAGGCCCAGCTGACAGGAGAAGTTATAATTTTCTTGGTTTTCTTAAAAAAAAGAAGTGACAGTTGACATTTTGTGTCTTTTGAATGTGGGTGGGAAGATGACAAATAGTGGAACGAAGATCGTTAGGCACTGTCACAGAAGTTTAAACTGTGTAACGTGTGTTGGGGATAGAGGCAGAAAAAAAGGAAGATTTCTTAGCAGACCAACAGCTGAGCAGAAGCACTGATAACTGACTGCTGAAGTGTTTAAAAAGTGCTTGGGGGGCGCCTGGGTGGCTCAGTCGTTAAGCGTCTGCCTTCAGCTCAGGTCATGATCCCAGGGTCCTGGGATCGAGCCCCGCATCGGGCTCTCTGCTCCGCGGGAAGCCTGCTTCTCCCTCTGCCACTCCCCCTGCTTGTGTTCCCTCTCTCGCTCTCTCGCTCTCTCTCTGTCAAATAAATAAATAAAATCTTTAAAAAAAAAAAAAAAAGTGCTTGGATGCTACATGGGATTGAAGCAGGCTCTTGCTCAAGGTTAAGAAAAAGAAGAAGAAAAAAAGATACCTAATTAGGATTAATAAGATAGTCATCTCCTGTGTAAAAATCTTCATTGTTGTAACTATTTACCCTAAAAAAATACTTTTAACAAAATTTTATTTTTCGCACTTTCCTCATTGATGCATTCTAGACTGTTCCTTCCATGGAATTTCTTGCTTTAATCCTCATGGGCACTTCAATTTAATTAGTGTGTAATCTCCTTGGCTATAAACTAGAAGTAGAGCTCTTCCCAGATTAAACCTCAGAGAGGTATTTTTAACCTTTGTTAATTGCAGATGGGAAAGATTACTTATCTATCTGCAATGCTGAGATGTGTATGGACAGAAGTCAGATTCATAAATAGAAAGGCAGAGACTTGGCCTGAGTTATTCTATTCTGACAAGCCTGGTGTCTGTGTGTGTGTGTGTGTGTGTGTGTGTGTGTGTGTGTGTGTGCTTTTTAGTGGGGGGAACATTGTTCAGATAAAGAAAAATCAACCATGAGCTGAACTACAGGTCCTCCATTCCATTTACAAGTTTAGGAAATTGAGTTGAAGGAGGTATTTATTGGCTACACAAGCAGTGAATTATGGTCCATCAAGAACCCTTCTTTAATTATCAGAACTGCCATTGGCGTTGGACTGGGCCCCACTGGGACAAGTTAGGAGACAGTTGTGTTTGTGCTGAAGCCCTGTGCTGCATCCCTTGCACCATCCTCCATAGAGCCTCACCTCTCTGGGCCAGTGAAACAGATCACTCCATCATGTCCTGCAGTAGATCAGTCCCTGTTTTAATTCACCACTGTTTCTTCTCAAGATACTGCCCAAAATGCAAAGTAGGGATGCCCTAAAATTGGGAGGTGGGCAAATAATAGTAATTTGAATGGTCCATTAGGTACTCCACAAAAGCTTTCTGGAACTCTATTAGGAGCCTGATAGCATTAACATCATTATAATTCAAACATTACTGTAAACATACATGCAAATTCCTAGTTTTAGTCTACCATTTATTGCTTACTCTCAAATTGGAAACGTATCAAATGTCAAAAAACATAGTTTTTTTTTAACAATATAAAAAGCAACATGGAAGTATGAATGCACATGATAGTTGAGATTAAAAGCTTTGGCCAAGAAACTATTTATAATATTTTGTGGGAATAATGATTGGTTAAAGCTGAATACTCTTCTCTTGAGTCTAATGGAAAACATTGAACAGCATTTACCTGGCAAATTGCAGAGATTCTCTGCTCCTCAACCCTCTACCTGCTGAGAGGTTGGGGAGCCTGAGGGTTGGGAAGGCTTGTGAACCTGACAGTGCATGATGTAGGAATGCAAGCAGGAACTAAGGTCCTGGTAGGTTTTTCTAACAGTTAGGGTGTAGTGGAGCTGATCCAGCAGCTGTCAGGGGACTAAGGTGTTCTAGCTCTTTCTTGCCTCTTCAGAGATAGGCCTACCCAAATTTCTATCTTCTGAGAAACCCCAAACCTTGGTTGCCTTCATTCAGAACCCAATACAGACAATGTATATTTGGAAATAAGTGGCCACAAATTAGCTTGTAGGGATATATTGGAGGAGGGGAGTGGTTAGTGGAGAATATGCTGAATGCTTATCAGAAATACTACCTTAAAACTATATTTGACACCAATGTTTTTAAACAATTCGGGGATCCTATTGATTAATATAAATCCTATTGTGTTTTATGTGTGGCAAACTCTTTATAAAAATTGTATCTTCTCTGGGGAGACACTATGTCACAACTTTTTTTTTTTTTTTAGGATTTTATTTATTTGACAGAGAGTGAGGCAGTGAGAGAGGGAACACAAGCAGGGGGAGTGGGGGAGGGAGAAGCAGGCTTCCCGTGGAGCAGGGAGCCCGATGCGGGGCTTGGATCATGACCTGAGCCGAAGGCAGATGCTTAACGACTGAGCCACCCAGGCGCCCCATTATGAAGAACTCATACACTGTGGTTCCCTACCTCTTGAGAAAAGAATCTATTGTCCTTTTTCCCAAAAAACTTTGAGATGTAATTAGAAACATTGAACTAGGTGTATACAAGAACCATAGATGAGTCTTAAATACGCGGTGTTGAATGAAAATGGTTTTCAGTGAAAAAGAATGAAGTAAAACAAGATTTAGAGAATGCTACTCATTTATGTACATTAAAAACACATGCAAACGATGACATGACACATTTTCTAAGGGTACATGCATATCAAACACTTTAGAGTGATGTACCTCTGGGAAGAAAGAATGGGGGGCTGAAGATGAAGGGGTAAATGAAATAAAGTAAAATAAACAAGGAAGGACCTGGCATAGACCAAGGACGTTGTGCCACAGACTGAAGAAAAGAATCCATTCTCCTCTGTGAACCTGAGGGTCGAAGATAACAGAAGAACAAAACTTCGTGAGTCCTGTGGTAGGATTGAGGAGACATGTGAAAAGGGAGGTCCCTGGGCACAGGGAGGGGAAAGGGGACCTTGGGTCGTGCTTCCTCCTCCATCTTGCCCTCTACCAAGCATTCCAGTGAGGTCTGGAAAAGGGGCCATGCAGCAGGGCAGGGGTCAGCAAACTTCTTCTATAGAGAACCGTACAGAAAATACTGTAGGCTGTGCAGGCCACGTGGTTTCTGCTGCAACTACTCAACTTCCTCACGGTAGTGTAAAAACAGCCGTAGATGATCCATAATGAACGGGCATGGCTGAGTTCTGGTAAAACCTGATTTAAAAAACAAAGAGGCGGGCTGGATGTGGTCATGGGCTATAGTTTGCTGACCCGTGGTTTAGGGAGCTGGACCTCCTCAACTGGCATCACCCCCCCTCTGACAGAGGGCCCAGAGCAGAGCCTCCAAGATGATTCTGTCACATTCAAAAACACGACCTGTGAGGACAAATGCAAAGGCACCAGGCTTATTTAAATTCAGAGAAGAAGAGCCTGAGGTCTACTGGGGCTTCCATGATAATAGAATCTCAGCCTCTCTGAGCCTTCGCTGCTGGGATGAGTAACCCGTGGGCAGGGTTCACATCGTTTTTCATTTGATCAAGTCAAAACCATGTTTCATAAGCAAATGCAAATGTTCAAGAGCTTTCTGAGTTTGTAGCAAGCAGCATGAATTTACAGTCTATGTCTCCCGGTAGAACTGTAAAAAGGGCTTCCCTCCACCTTTCTCAGACACCCTGGCTTAAGTCCTAGGGATCCCCCCTCCGTGAGCCCCCATGCTGGGCAAGAGGCTGTCTAGGCGATGGCTAAGCCCATGCCTGAGCCTCATGTTAAGGGAACGTAGGACACAATTTATAAAGCCCTCAAAATGATCATTTCTAGATGAATAGGCCAATTAAGCATTGTTGATTCGGCAGGAAAAGGCAAACAAAATCAAGCGGCTGGCCTGCTCTTCACCTCCACCCTGGTCCACTTGCTTCTAGCTGCTAATTACCGTCTCCTGAGGCCCCTCCCCTGTCTTTCCAGCGAGCATCTTAGGTTCTCTCCCATGGCCGCGTCCCCAACTGTTTCCCAGGCACTGGAAGGATCAGTACACCGATGCGGCTGACATCTTAATTCAGTCCGGGTGACAGTGCGCTTGGCCGCGACAATCTATTTGTTCCAAGTTAGATTTCCCCAGGTGCCCCTGCCCTGCGTTTTACTCAAGTCTTTACTTTCTTGCTACAGCTCCTATGCTTTACTCTCCCGAGGACAGGCTGGAAGGCAGCAAAGACCCCTTTTTAAGCCTGTATAAATTAGTGTCAGTCATAAAATTCACCCACAGATTTGCCCAGGAGTCCACGCACGGGTCAAGAGAGAGGTGAGGAGCATCATTGGCTAAGAATGCTCGTCTGCTGGGGGCCCATCAGGATTTCACTCCAGGGGCTGACAGCTTGCCTATGAAGGGAGGGAGCTCTCCAAGCAGACTTGGGGGCGGAATTCATAGTCAAAGTCTCCATGGGCCTGTTATTCCCGTGCCTGGTATAAACCCAGAATATTGAAATATTGGAAGTTGTTTGTGAAGGAAGACCATCGTGTTAATTTTTCTCTAAAGTCCTGGGAAATTGCCCTCAGCATGGTTAACTGTAGCTGATTGGAAAGTGTACTGTTGGATGAGTGTGAAAATGCTAATCTGACTGCATACTTCCCTGTAAATAAGTCTTACCTCAGTCATTCAAAATGAGGCGAAAACGTTCATCTTCACTCACTCCCACGTAGCCCTGGGTGCCCAGTAACAACTACTTTTGCGTTTTCAGTGTTGTGCTGGGATAGAGGGAGAGACGAACACAGTTGTTGAGTGTCCTGTCTTCCCTGCCCCCCTCCCCCTCTGTCCAAATCCGCCGTTGTTGTCGCTTGCTTCAGCTCTGCCACTCTGTCCTCTCTTTTTTTTCACTGTTTTTCCTGCATCTGGACCCACTAAGCCCACCACCTATGCAACTTCTTCACCTTCACAAATCTGCACTTCCTTGGAGGAGGAAAAACAAGTGTGTCTTCTCCTTTATAGGCACAAAGCTGACAGTGAACACTCAACAGAGAAACAGAGAGACAGAATGCCTACCACTTCCAGTGAACGTGAACACTCTGGACATTTTGTTCAAAGGGGCGATAGACTGACCTTTAGTTATAATTGGCTAACATTGAGCGGTTGCATATGTCATATGCATGTATCCTTTGTATATATTTATGTTCATGACAACCCCATGTGAGAGGCATTAATTGAATACATTTCTCAGATGGGATATGGAGGTTCAATAAGTTAAGTGACTTGCTCTTGGGTAGAGTTTGAAACCAGGGAGTCTGGCCTCTGTTTTCAGCCTCTACACCACAGTAGGGAAAGGAATAGAGGAAGTACCACCCTGAGTCCAGCCACTTTGTGGTTATGCAATTTCTCGGGGGAGACCAGTCTCCATCAACTCGTGCAGGATTTACTCAGTGCAAACTGGAAATGCCTTGTGGGTTAATTTGGCAGCTTGCACCTTATCACCCTCCTCCCCTTATCACGCAATCAGTCCCTGTCTATTCAAGGAATGTAAACTTGCATTATTATTAGCTGAGGAATAATTATGAATTTATATATAATTCATGTATGTAAATTGTAGAAGTGTTATACCTTTTTCCTGTCCTTAATCTTGTCTAAAGTGTTATCATGAAGGGGCATTTTGATGTCTATAACTTAATCTCTTAGAATAGAGTTTTGTTTGTTTGGATTGAACGTGGGTATGGCATAAATCCTTAGAATAATCGCAACTGATTTTTTTTTTTTAAGAAAAATGTTTGTACCTGATCTACTAAAAAGATGGCACTGATCTCTTGGCAAATGGAACATTTTTCTAGACTATTTTCCCGGTGCCTTTTTGGAACAATGACACCCATTCAAAAAATGGCCAGGCTGAGTGCAGGTCGCAGAACTGCTTTTGGAACAATGCAAAAATAATCGTCTGACATATGCCCCAGACATTAGCATTTTTCTCTGTGGAGGTAGTTATCCAAAGACAAACTTAAACACCGACAAAACCCTGCAACCACAGTGACAATAATAAGAGCTGACCTCTATCTCGAGTTTTCTATGGGGTCAGGTGCTGTGTTAAGCAAACTACGCACAGTAAGTTGTTGTCCATTCAAGTACACTGTTACACCAGTGTAGCAGATAAAGAAGCTGATGTCTAGGGAGGCAAATCACACACTTGTAAAATAGGAGAACCAAGATTCAAACACAGATCCCATTGACTTGTTTGGTCCTCTGAGTCACCATGATACTTAGCCAAGTGGCAGTTGCAGCTGCTACAGGGGCCCGGCAGGCAACGGAGAGGAAGGAGGTCAGCTGGAGCAAGAGATCGGGGAGCGACGGGGCTATGGACAAATGGAGAGATTGCAAGCTGGAGAAGGAGAGGCCGCTGCTCT
The DNA here is from genome assembly GCF_004348235.1 of Phoca vitulina. Taxonomy (NCBI): domain Eukaryota; kingdom Metazoa; phylum Chordata; class Mammalia; order Carnivora; family Phocidae; genus Phoca; species Phoca vitulina. Next base: position 45,482,030 of record NW_022589707.1, read on the forward strand.
TGGGCAGGCGTGGAGGCCAGGGTGCCCAGGTCTTTTGATTTGTCCAGAGCAGCCAAAAAGCTGGAGTTCCGTAGAAATCTCCCACTTTTAAAAAGTTGGCACTTACTTTTATGAAGGCACTCTGCAGACCAATAGCAGACACCTGCAGCTCATGCGGAGCCCACGCGCTGCCATCCTCCCCCTCGGCCACACTGGCTCCCTACAACACAGTGTCGTCAGGTGGATGTGCTTGCTCTCCAGTCTCGACCTTCCGTGTGGACATGCTCCTGGATTCTGAGCTCTAGTTCTCTGGTCAACCTTCTGAGCTCCTGCTGCAGAAGAACGGAGAAAGAGTAGAGGAGGAGCCTGCGCATTTCAGTGCTCCGTATTGCAATTTTTTCAGCTCAGTTTCAACTGTGCCCTTAGGTTTTCCTGTGTCCTCTTGGCCTGAGTTGTCATGAGGCTGCGCACTGCCCTGGGCTGGGTGCTAACTCCTTCTCGCCTCGTACGTTTCTCCCATCTTTCTATTGCATGGCCTCTTGGGACCAGCATACAGGCTGATTCCCCCACACTTTCCCACCTTCCCCTAAGCCTGAGCTCAGTGATTAAAGGTTTACCTTTCAAATATTTACTGAAGTAAATATAAAAATTGCAGCAGGTGAGGCTTGTCTTTGTATACTATTAGCTGGGAGATAGGTTCTGTTGCTTTAATAAAGAACGAAACATACAGTGACTTTGCCCCCTCCGGCCCGTTTTCTCATTTGCTAAATGGTCATCATTACTGACCGCACAGGAATCCTGCAAGAGGTGCAGATGGCTCAGCACAGCACCTGCTGCAGAGAGGCACTCAGTAGGGGTCGGTTCTCGTTGTTATCCAAAGTTCCACAAATTGCTTGTGGGATTTAATATAATACAGCCAGGATTTATTAAACCTCAGGGGGACCATTGCAAGTGGTCCTCACATCCCTCCCTCAGGGGGACCATTGCAAGTGGAGATCTAGACGAACTCGTAAAAGGTCTCTTCCAACTTAAGGCAAAACTTAGAGTCCCACGTATACTTTTGTCAACTGTAATTGTTTGCTTGCACCTAGTTAACACTGTTTTCGTTCTTAACAGAAATATACACAGATCTCAATGAAGAATGTGTTAATTACTCTCTGTTATGGGCTAATTTTTTCCCCCCTAAAATTCCTGACATGAAGCCTAGCCTCCAGGACTTCAGAATGTGATTGTGTCTGGAGATAGGGCCTTTGAAGAGATAATTAAGGTTAAATGAGATCATATGGGTGGGCCCTGATCGATTCTGCCTGTTGTCCTTGTAAGAAGAGGAAATTTGGACATGCAAAAGGATGCTGGGGATGCACTCGCAGAGGGAAAGGATCATCTGAAGACACAGGGAGAAAATGGCCATCTACAAGCCAAGGAGAGAGGCCTCAGGAGAAGCTAAGCCAGCTGACACCTTGATTTTGGACTTCTAGCCTCCAGATCTGTGAGAAAATAAATTTCTGTTGTGTTAGCCGCCCAGTCTGTGATACTTTCTTATGGCAACCTTAGCAAACTAATACACGCTTCCTTCTTTGGACCTTTGCCTCTTTCCAACCATGCAACTTCAGAATATAGGAAATGGGCATCTGCTTGAAATAAGTTGGGGGGGGGGGTGTACTTTGGTAAAAAAGAGCATGTTTTTCTAAAAACTCTGTCTCCTGGCCTAATACATAGGGAATTTTCTGAGGAAGACCTCTGCAGCAGATCCTATCCATCCCCTACATATGTTCCCTCAGGCTTTATCCCTGTAGCACACATAACCAGACTTGAAAGTGCCTGCATCACATCTGTGTGTGTGGAGGATTTATTTTGGTGCCTGAAACCTGCTCTGTCGGTGCTCAGGGGACTAGAAGTGCCAGAGAATTGATGCCCAGTGACTGATGGGAATTGGAGTATAAATACCCCAGCTCCCTCATCCTTAAATGGGATAACTCCAATAACTCTACATTGGCTGCCAGAGTTCTCCAGAGGATTAAGTTCCCTTGATCTTTTTTTTTTTAATTTTTATTGTTATGTTAATCACCATACATTACATCATTAGTTTTTGATGTAGTGTTCCATTTAATCTTTCTTGATAATGCACCTTTCCTTGGCTCCCTTCTTATCCCTGTTGAAGTTCTCCATTCTTTCACTCCATTCTTCACTTGAAAGCATCTCCCAAGTAAATTACATGCCCTAGAATTCTTATTTCAGGGTGTGATTCTGGGGGAACCAAAACTAAGACAACCTGCTTTCTGGCTACCTGTGTGTGCATATGAAACTTCCATATTTGAAGATGCTGTTGCAGTTTCTAATTTAATGAGCTGACACTGGGTTCTTTACAGGGTAAGTAGCCCTTCCACCGGTTAAGTCTCGGAGCCTCTCCTTGTGGGGAGGGGAGCTCGACAGTCCTGCCTTGTGTAAATGCCTTTGCCTCAAATCAACCACTCTGCATTTTTTCTTCCATAAACACAAAAGCCCAATCCTTCCAATGCTTATTTGGCTTTTATTAGCTTGTGGTTCTTGCATCACATCCGTATGTTTGGTAGGTATATTTGCATCAGCGTTGTTTGATTTTAATAGGTCATCTTGTAGCTGAGCAATGTATTTCCATACGGGCAGCTACAGTAACTGCTGTGAAGTTTGGTTTGCCCATGGGTGTGGGGAGGTTGATTCTAAATAGAAGTCCAGGAGACTGTGACAGAAGCAAACTTCTTAGGAACAATGCAAGCTGCCCTGGGTGTGCAGTAAAGCTTCCGATAAGGACCCCCAACCTAAGGTTGTTCTCTGGTATTTACAGAGGTTTAGGTCTTTTCAGTAACTGCTCAGGACAGTGCTAAGGAAACTCCACGTTAAGTAACATGTGGCATGCTGGGCTCCCTTCACCTTCTGCAAACTCTTTGTACCCAAACCCCATAGTTTGGGACTAAGAATGGCTCTGAGGTAAGGCTGTAGATGAGTGCATTAGCGAAGCCTCACCTGACTATGCGCTTTAAACTTCTCAGGTGTTCGACGGTGAGATCACTCATCTTTGCCACTTTGGGAAATGTTTTGTCACTGAAGCTGTTTTTATGTTGCATCTTTTGTGCATTTTTGGTATTAGTGCATAAATCCTGAGAAGCATTTCTGGCTTAAGGGATTTATAGGGAACATTCAGGGGCGCACTGTCTCCGTGTTGAAGCGGCAGTCGGTCTACGTGGTCTCCGGCACAGGACTCCAGGCTGGAACCACAGTTTTAAAGGGCTGCAACTGACTCACTCCACGCATCTCAGCCAACTTATTTACCAGCAAAAAGGAAATAATAAAAGTATGTGGTACTCTATTATTTTCCATCTAATTATCTAGAAAAGCCTCCCCTATGAGTTGATGAAAGTATTAAATAAAGAGAAGATTTCAAATAGGCTCTGGGTAAACCTACTAACTTGTGTAAATCCACCCATTACATTTAAATGGACTTCTTTTGAAGTAGGTCATTCTGTAAAATGACGAGAGCCTTAATCCTGTCTTTAGTTTAAACATGTTCTGTAAGATAATTTCTCCTAGCAACCTGTTGGGGTATTAGCTTGGCTCTGATGCAAACAGCGTTAGCAATGAACTACGATGCACAAAATCCCTTGTCTGGTTTCCCAGAATGTGCTTCCTGGAAGATAAAAATATTTTGCTTTTGTTTCTTGTTTTGTTTTAGTAATGGGAAGTGAGCTTATTAGATTGAAGAGTTCACATTATCTGATTCAAGAGAAGGGCACTGGGCACCACAACAGTATTTGGCAGTTCATCAAAAGCAGGTGTCCTCTTGGCCCGAATCTTCTCTCTCACCTCCCATCCCCCATATCACTGTCTTGTTTGGTTTTGTTTCAATATGTCCAATTCCTCTTTTCCTCTCCCTTCCTACTTAGACTGTTGGTCATCACCTCACCCAGTGTCACTATGATACCTCTGATCGGGCCTCCCTGATCCTAATTCTCCGTATTCCAGGCAACTCTGCCTCCTGTTTCTTGGTTAACTGTCCCAAAACATGCTTCCACCACGTCCCTCCCCAACTCAGAAACCTGCCTCCTCCCTCTGGCTTGCCTATGGCCTGCCAGGCACCGTCCAATGTCCTCTGCCTGACTCCCGCTACCCGTTGTTATCCAGCCTGTCCCACACAGCCCGGCATACTCTCATGTCTCATGACTCAACATGCTTTGCTTTTTCCCCTTACCATGAACAAGCCATGATCATTTCAGGGCCAAGGGGTCTGGTCGTACAGGTCGGACACTTTCATGCCCAGAGCATTGTTCCCAGTCATTATGACCTAAATGACAGCTCCTGGCATTTTGCATCATGCAGCGCTCATCGTTTCTATTTCCCTGATTTGTTCCTTCCCATTGCTTGTCCGTCTAAATCTTTCTCCTCCCTCACAGTGTACCTTAGCTGTGACATCTTAACCATGCCAACTCTCGTTTGTGTCCTCCTCCTTTGAGGTTCTGGAAGTCATCTAAGCTCTTACCCCAAAATAGTTCCTTGTTAGAATTCTCCTGCTCCAAAGGGCGTGAATCCTTTCTGATTCATCTTTCCCTCCTTACAGCAGAACACAGTGAGGCTTGGTGACTATTGAATAGTTTTCTCTTTTTTCAAATGGGATTGTTTGAACTCTCCCAGTTAGTTTCTGAGCCCCTTAAGGGAATGGATGCTGCCAGCCACATGGGTAGCTAGCATGGTGCTGAGCAGATTGGTATTCTACAAATATTGATTATCTGATTCCTGGACATGGACAATACCTCAAGCGTTGACGTGTGTCTTAAGACAAAACCAGCATCATCTCTAGTCTGTTTCCAGAAATATCTAATGTGATCTCGAAGAAGTAAGACCCTTTCCAGAAAGTTGTCAAAATTTTCCAGAGAGAAGAAAGAATTCATCACTTTTTAACCAACAATAATAAAGTAGATTGCAAGCAAGGCAGCTTCAATTATTTAGAATACAGAGTAGCTATTCAAGGTTATTAATATGCAAGCTGAAAGGCAGAAAAGCTAGGAAAGCAACATCTCTACCCTCTTATTGGAGATTGAAGTTTTATGAGGATTACCTGTTGTCATGGCAGAAAATTATTCTAAATACATATCTAACAGTAATTATGAGGAGTCGTAAATTCTCCAGTAAACGCTCCAGAAAACACAGCCGCAAAATTCTGTCATCCCATCTGTCTTTTTCTTCTCATGGAGGATCTGTGCTGCCTTAGGAAGACAAATGCAAAACCGGAACAGAAAATCAAGTTGCCTCCTGCAAATGCCTTCTCTTGGCATTTTCTCCTCTTGCATTTACCTCTCTTATCTGATCCTGGGATGCTGTCACTTCAGGGTATTTTTAGGATTCGAGCATAAACAGATGTGATGGATTTCCATTTGTTTTGCCCCTTCCCACACTGCTTCCAATCCCCCCAAATTCTCTGTGTCAGCAGCTAATGGTCCACGTCACACACACCCGCGTGGAGGGTTAACCTTTGTTCATCTTCAGGTTTGTATGTTTTGGGGGTGGGGGTGGGGAGCACCAAGTTGTACTACTTAGATGTTCACTAAGAGAAGGAGCACTCCTTTTGATTGTAGTTGAATTCACAGTTAATGCCTTAGTGTACACGGGCAGCTTACATCTATCTTTGTTTTTGGCCTGTCTATACTTGCTAACATGGACTCTAATCCAAATGCCGTAGGTTTTAGAGATGCTGTTATTAGATTACCTCCTTGGAAAATCTGATGAAACCTATGTCTCTTTCATCAGAAAAGTGCACCGACATTTTTCATATAATTTCAGGAGGTTCCCAGCCATTGTAAAGCCTACGGACCCCTGATAGAAAAGAATAGTAAGGATAATCTCTAACACATCTGTCCTCCTGACTGCCCCAGCTCCAGTCGAAGTACTTGACACAAAATAACTCGCTTATTCCCCCACACGAATCTAATGAGGCAGGTCCTATGAGTATCCTCATTTACAAATGGGGAAACTGAGGCCAAGATGTGACCTGTGGAACTTCTTGGGACTGGTAGAGGCAGTGGGAAGATCTGAATCCAGCCAGCCTTGCCACAGAGACTCCCGTACTACAGTGGTGCTCATCTAGGATTCCTGAATTAGAAACTATAAGGAAAGCTGAGAAGTGAGTTATTAAGATAGAACACCCAGTGCTTCCAAATCTTTCCTAAGATTTCATGGACTCTTGACTTCATTTCATCGTTTCTTCTAATGTCTACATCATAGAGATCTAAAACATCACCTTTTTTTTTAGATTTTATTTATTTATTTATTTGACAGAGAGAAAGAGAGAGACCACAAGCAGGGGGAGCAGCAGAAGGAGAGGGAGAAGCAGGCTCCCCGCTGAGCAGGGAGCCCCACTCAGGGCTCGATCCCAGAACCCTGGGATCATGACCTGAGCCAAAGGCAGCCACTTAACTGACTGAGCCACCCAGGCGCCCCTAAAAAACACCTTGTTCATATAGCCTGGGAAAAACTATGAAAACTCTTCAAACATGAAGGCTTATTGATCCTTTGAGTGTCCCGTGTAAGTAAATATGAAATTTTGTTGTTACCATTGTGAATGGTATCTAAGAGAATGTTTCAAATCTATGTATTTGAAAAGTGAAACATTATCAGTTTTAATCTAGAATTACAAGATTTCAGTTCCACTTAATGTCCACTATGCAGAGAACAATACAATAAGTAATGGGGAATTTACATGATATTCACAAGGAGTGACATCAGTCCTTAGGAATTGCACAGCTAAAGAGGAGTCAAGGGTAACAAATATGCAGATACCCCAGTGGACTGTGACCAAAACTGGCTGGTCTTGATTTGACTGGAAAATGGAGTCAGTTTCTCTCAGCCCTGATAATGCATGTTTTAACATTTCACCAGGAGTAAACAGAAACTTAATGGCTAACAGCTTTTCCTACTTCTAAATCAATAGACATAAAAGAGCACCTGTTCAGATGCAGTCAGCAGCTTGGCTAATAGCAGTTATGAATTATCACCTCTTCAGCGTCTCAGAGCCGTCCTTTCCTTCCCAAGGGACCAGGTCATAAGGAGAGAATCAGATGAGTGTCACATTTTTAACTTTTTAAGAAAGTTCTTTGTTGCTGCTCTTATCAATATTACCTCTTTTAAGTAGGTTTATTTAGACATAAGGATTGATATGCCCTAGAGTTTCTCTTTATCTGGGTTTGACATAAAGCATTAGAATAGAAAAACAAATTTGGGGGATTGCCCAGAACACATTCACATTTGTGTGCTTGTAAAAATTAGTGCAAATTTCATGTTAACATCCAATAAATGTGTACCCCTGTGTCTGTGTGTGTTTGTGTGGAGATCATTTTGATTAAATATTCATTGTGGAATTTTTTAGGCTAGACAAATAGTTTGAACATAGAATAGATGGGATGTATTAATGACAACAAATACATTTTTACAATTTCTGAGGTGTTTTCATAAGCATTGTTTACTTTAGCTTTTATAACCACCCCACAGACCGGTTATAATTGTTATATACATTATAATTGGTTTTATTATCCCTTTTTATAGATGAGGAAATAGGCTCAAAGAGGTGAAGTGCTGAGCTAAGTTCACAGAGCTAATCAATCGGTCATTCCATCCGTCCGTCAATCAATCAGTCAATGTGGAACATGACCTGGGTTTTTTAAGTCCACGTTCAATGTTTATCCTGCTATCCCACACCTGTATTCAGAACATAAAGAATGAGGAAGTTACATTTTGATGGTTGGCAGTAAAGAAGGTGCTTCGGGAATAACCTGTCTCAAGCTGTGGAGTTTGCCTAGACAGGAACTACATGAGGAAAGTTGGGGAAAATGCTATCTAGACCTTCGTTTGTTCATCGGGTCATGCAGTCTCCTTGGGGTTCACCGGGGACTGAGTAATCGCAGCTCCGGCCACATAGAGAGCTACAATTTAAGGGGCACTGTAATTGGGTTAGATTCTGCATATGTATCTTGTCTAATCTTCTCAACAACCTGAGACTATAAGTATTACACAGCACAGAACATAGATACTCAGAGAGGCCAAGTAATTTAAGGCCACATGACTAGGAGATAGAAAATTCTGGGTTTGAATTCAGGCCCATCTGATTCCAAAGCATGGGTGTTCTCATTTCAGCACCTGGGTCCCTCTAGTGAGCCACCTTTGAGGAAATCACTAGCCTTGTGTCAGGATGAAAGTGATGTTAACTCAGTGAAGGTACCTGGGAAGTGGGCAAAGAAGAAAGCCTTTTAACCTGTTCGCATCTTCCGCCTTTCTTAATATTAAAGATAAATCCTTTTCCGACCATGCCCCATAATAGCATAAAGTTTTTTGGTCTTAGAATCCCTTTACACTCTTAAATTATTGAGGACCCCTAAGAGCTTTGGTTTATATGGGTTATACCAATGGATACTTATTACACTAAAACTTAAAACAGCAAAATTTTAATAATATTAATTCACTTAATAATAAGCCGATTATATGTTAATATAAATGATAGGTTTTATAAAAAGTAACTGTTTTCCAGAACAAACAGAATTTCGTGAAAAGAGTGGCATTGTTTACATTTTTGTGAATTTCTTTTTTTTTTTTTAAAGATTTTATTTATTTGAGAAAGAGAATGAGAGAGAGAGAGAGAGTGCACGAGAGGGGGGAGCGGGAGAGGGAGAAGCAGACTCCCTGCCGAGCAGGGAGCCCGATGCGGGACTCGACCCCGGGACTCCAGGATCATGACCTGAGCCGAAGGCAGTCACTTAACCAACTGAGCCACCCAGGCGCCCCATTTTTGTGAATTTCTTTAATGTCTGGCTTACTAGAAGCAGCCAGATTCTCCTATCTGCTCCTGTATTCTGTTGGTTGTTCCAACACTGCCGAAGACACTAGAGCGGAATGCAAAGATGCAACCAACATCATGTCTGTAGGCTCCGGAAAATACCAATGTATACTCATGATAGAATAACAACAAAAGGGGCAAATAACGTTTTAGAATTATTAAGACAATAGGTTCAGCCTTGTCGAATTCCTGAAAGGGTCTTGAGGGTGCCCAGAGGTCTCCAGACCACTCTTTGAGAACTGTTGTCCTACAACTGCTTCTCTATGCACACCAGCCAGTGAAATCACTGAATCTTTGGGTTGGAAGGAACATTCCAGGTCATTGCGTCCAGTCATCTGTCTGATGACATGAAATCCCATGCAGTCCAGTCTCACCTCCCCATTTTGCAAGGATAAGGACCATGTTCAAAACGACTTGAAATGGATACAAAAGCCTTTACTATGAGAAGACACTTTTTTCTCTGTGGTTTCCTTCTTTGGTCTTAGCTATGTGTACAATGAATCCAATTCCTCTTCTACATATTCAAAATATTTGAAAACAGCTACCTTGTCACCCCTTGAGCGCTGCCATCATTTTCAAGGACCTTCTTTGGGTTTAAGAACTTTGGAGACCTTCCTGCTCCTGCAAGAAACCCTAGCTCTTCCTGTTTTTTAGCTCCATCTATCTCTTCTCTCCAAGGTCTTCAAAAGCCAATTTGAACTCATACAGTGTTGCCAGACTCTCTCAGGTAGAGTTTCTCATGGCTTACTCTGTAGTTGGCTTGGATCAATGCTACAAATGTTTAATATTCACAAATAGGAAGCAACATATTCTTAGTGGCCTTTGTCTTGTAGTTGGGCTTGATCTTCCACCAACAGTTATATCTTCCTTTCCTGCTCCTGTCTGTCATCACAGTCCAGGCTCTGCTTCCTCCAAGGCATCATTTCATCTGCCCCCCACCCTTTTACCCCCCTAAGAAAGGCAGTGTTTTTTGCACAGTGCCTTAAAGTGTACAAACAGCTTTACAAACATCAGCTCATTTAATTAGCACAGACACTTTGTACACAGAATACGCCCATGCAAATAGTGTATGGAAAATACAGAAGTTTCCATCAACCCAATTTTATGGATTACCATTTTAATACTTCATGCCTGGGATCCTGTAACCTGCTTTGCTGGCTGCCCAGCTTCCCGCATCTCCCTATTCTGAAGCATTTCACATACTGATGCTAAAATCATCTTCCTTCTCAGCTGATCTGAACATGCCACCATCTGGAGTCCATTTATAGCCTCCCCTCACCCTTGGGATAATGTATTTTCCTGCAACCTCCGAGACTCTGCATCTGCTAAGACCTCTGTCTTGCTCTTTTTCTACTTATGATGACAGTGTTTAGCTAATCATGATTTTGTTTATTCATTTTTGTTTATTCATCCATCTGGCATTCACGTATGCATGGATTCATTAACTTAGCATCTACTATGGGCTAGGCACTGCCGAAGACACTAGAGCGGAATGCAAAGATGAATATTTTCTGCCCGCAAGGACTTTATAACTTCACATAGGTCTTCTATGTAAACATTTAATTCAAACATACAACAGATACTCAGACAGACTGTTATAAGGGAGGTGGTAAAAGTAGATTCATAGTTGTAGGTAAACCCTTAGCTGAGGAAGAATTAATTCCAAATGGGAAGAGCAGAAAAGGCTTCTAGGAGGAGGTTTTGTTTGATCTGTGTAAGGGTGAGTAGATTTGTATAAGCAGAGCAGGGATGCTGGGACAAGATTGGCTTGCCTTTCTAGCTATCTGCTGGTCAAGTTAGTTCTCTTACTGCCTTCTTCCTCCGTCTTCTTGAGCATTTGACCACAAAGAATTTTTTTTCTTTTTCTTTTTTTTTTGCAAAAGTATCCTAAATACCTGAAGGCCTGGCAAACTTGCACACTTGACTTAAAGGAAGAAATTTCCAAGATGATAATAGTAAATAGCATATGAAAAAGCATAAATAGATTTTGTTTCAAGATTATGAGTGTAATGAATAGAAGATGAACTTACCATGGCACCCATCTTTATCAGCCAGTCTCGGGCTAGAGCCACTGATGCAAATAGTGTAAGGAGAATGTCTCATCCACAAGGGGAATACTTGTGTGTCCTGCCTTACAAAAATAATAGCACAGCATCACACAGGGTTGTCATGAGCAGTCTGACAGCATATAGTTCTATTTATGATTCTTGAAAACTAAAATAAAGTGAGTAAGCCTTAATATTTTTAGTTTTGAAACAGGTTTCATCATTTTGCTACATTTCTCCCAATTGCATATTCATTCCCTAAGAAAACGTAAAAATAGCGTTAATGTCAAGTACACCAACAGTTATATCTGGATTTCTCAGTAGAGGCGGTATGGGCAGTACCGAGTTACCTGTGCAAGGTCTGCCTTCTGAGCTCCCACTGCTCAACGTTGGCCTTTGGGAAGGTCAGGTTCAGTCCATTTTGATCATTACACACTAAAGTGTTGGCAGGCTTCAATAGGGAGACACCATTGTATGTAGGTTTTTTTATTTTTAAGGAGCTGGTAAGGAATGCAAAATATCTTAAATGGAGGAAAAATTTAAAAATGAGGTGCTGGGAAGGGATGAATTCCAAGAAGACTTATCACGGTCCTAATAGCAATGAGTGTTAGGAGACTCATTAGCATGACCTGTCTTTTGTACATTTATCAGGAGGCAAGCAGGTGCACAAGGTGTGGAAGAACACAAGGGAAAGCTCAGCCAATAGATACTGTGGTAATCCTGGGAATCATATGGGACTACAAGAATTAAAGGAGGAAAAGCCCCAAATTTCACACACCTGGAAATGGAAAGTCATCTGCTGAGTGTGCTCCAAGGGCCCAGCTTGGGAAGGGGAAAACTGTCTTGCTCCTCTGCTGTCCTCTGAGCAACTTGGTTTAGTCCTACCCTTTGCTGTCAGCCTTGTTAGCACACCGGCACTGGCCTGTCTCTCACTCCCATCCTCTCTCTCTAGCTCCAGCTCGCCCTCTGCCCGCCGGCCACATTTTCATCTGGGTGCCTTCTAGTTTAGTCAAGGTGAACTTCCGTGAAAAACGAAATCCTCAAAACCAGCTCCTCCCACCTCCCTGACTTGTCTAAATCTAGTGACATTTTTAAAATGTAATTGCTTAGGGACGCCTGGGTGGCTCAGTCGGTTAAGTGTCTGCCTTCGGCTCAGGTCATGATCCCAGGGTCCTGGGATCGAGTCCCGCATCAAACTCCCTGCTCAGTGGGGAGCCTGCCTCTCCCTCTCCCTCTGCCTGTCACTCCCCCTGCTTGTGCTCTCTCTCTGTCTCTGACAAATAAATAAATAAAATCTTTTTAAAAATTTTAACTATTTTAAATAGGTAATACAGATACATGTTTTTAAAAAACAAAAACCATAAAAAGTTACACATGAAAAATCTTCCTTCTTTCCTTTCCCCATGTAGCCAGTTCTGACCATTTGCAAGAAAGTTCAAGTTTCTTCACACATATAAATAGCAGTATCAATTTCCTTCCTTTTTACTCACAGGGGAGTATGTTCTTCATACTTTTCTGAACTATGTGTCTGGTCACCTATTGTTGTATTACAAATACCTCTAAATGTAGTGGCTTAGAACAATTTATTATTATCTCTCACAGTTTGGTGGGTTGACTGGGCTCAGCTGGGTAGTTCTTGCTTTGGTTTCTTACCTACATGTGGTTGTAGTCAGATGTTGGCTCGTGCAAAGGTGAGGTGAAGACTCAGCTGGACTGCGTGTCCAAAATGGCTTACAGGTGGCCAGCACTTGGTGCTGGTTGTTGGATGAGAGTTCAGCTGCCAGAGCACCTCCACACGGTCTCTCCAGGTGGCTTGCTGGCCTCCGAGTGGGAGCATCCCAGGAGTGAGCATTCCAGGTCAACTAAGGGCTACTTACAGAACTAGCACTGTTATTTCTGCTGTATTCCATTGGTCACAGTAGTCACAGGGCTAGCCCAGTATAAAGGGAATGGAGGAAGAAACCCTGTCTTGTCATGGAGGGGGGTGGTGAGTAGAAAGATCATATTGCAGAGAAGATCTTGGGGGATACGAGGTCCTGAGTTGGTCATCTTTGTAAGATACAATGGGTAATACCACCTGAAGTACTTTTCTTCCCCTCCTAACACATGTTAGGCCTGAGGATCTTTCTTTGCAATGTCTGACATCTCACCTCCCCCAGTTTCCACTGATCCCACTAATTCAGACCCTCATCTCTTTGTAGTTAGTTAAATGTCAGCATTATCTTCCCAGTCTCCAATTTCCCCTCACTGCAAATAGCCAATAAAACATTGTGTTTTCTTACCATAGGTATTTCCATAAATGTTAGCTTTGACCATTGTCATTCTCTTAAGTAAAAATAGGCTCTGGTACCTGAGTGGCTCCGTTTGACTTGGGTGATGTTGGCACGTATAGTTTTACATGTTTTGTTTTGTTTTTTTAACTTCCAATGTTGCAAAGCTAGGAGATTTCCTGTAAAAATCCAGATTAAGCTCCTTCTGAAAAACTGAGTTCTCATATGTGGAAAAATTCTTCAACTAATATGTTCTTGATACTGAACAAAAGAATAAAAATCAGGTCCTTGTAACATTTACATTCTTGTTGTGGAAAAGCAGATAATAGATGAAATGAATAAGTAAAATATAAGGAATCTTGGATGGCAGTAAGCTCCGTGGAAGTTTAGAAGGAGATAGAAAAAGGAGTGGATGGGAAGGGCTACAATTTTAAATCACATGGTCATGGAAGGCCTCACTGAAATGGAGACATTTTAGTTTAAAAAAAAAATGAAGGCATACAGGAAGGGAAACATGGATTTCTAGAACCTTGCTTTCAATAGGGTAACCCAGAACCATCTGTGGCTAAATTTATATTAATTAAAATTAAATTAAAATTAAAAATTCAGCTTTTTAAGCACACTAGCCACATTTCAAGTCCTCAGAGGCCACATGTGGCTACTGGCCACAAGACAGATGGAGAACATTACCACCATTGCAGGAAGTTCTGTTGGTTAGCATTGCAGACAGAGGGTACGGCAAGTACAAAGGTCCCAGGTCGGGACATCGCTTGATTTGAGCTAAATAGTGGCATGGCTCTTCCGTTTACACATTTCTACATTCCCTGTTGTCTGCCTTGTATTATGGCTGTGTGGCAATTGACCTTTATCACCTTAACCCAAGCCAACTTTCCAAAAGCCCTTACAGATACTGAGTTTTAGACTCTTGATCAGTGCCCTAGAATCCATGGGATAAAGTCTCAACTCCTTGGTCTTACATTGAGAAGCTATGTGAAAGAATGGGAAGACCAAGAAACTGGGATACAGAACACCTATGTTCTATTTTGGAGCAGAGTAGGTTCATGGTGTGATTCAATAGGTATTACCAGGGGTGATCTGGCACAAGCCATAACAGAGTTATGTTGACCAAAAGTGTCCTGGAGCACCTCTACTGGACCAGGACTAAACTAAATGTCTAGTGGACCTCTAGTTGGTGTTTCAGGAGGAAGTCTGGAGTATGGGGTGGCATTCTGGGGCTCAAGACGATGACTGATTACCAAATGGAACAGAAGTACTTAAGCATTATATAAACTGATATAGTCTTTTTTTTTTTTTTTGAAGATTTTATTTATTTATTTGACAGACAGAGACACAGAGAGAGAGGGAACACAAGCAGGGGGAGTAGAAAAGGGAGAAGCAGGGAGCCTGATGCGGGGCTTGATCTCAGGACCCTGGGATCATGACCTGAACCGAAGGCAGACACTTAACTGACTGAGCCACCCAGGCGTTCCTAAGCTGGTATAGTCTTATATGATAACACAAGGGGGATTTCAACCTGGAATAAATATATGTGATAGGTATTTGGAAACTGGAATGGACTATAGAGTTCATTGCAGAACTCTTTCCAGTAAACACACACAACTGAAGGTGACAGGATTTAAAGCCTTCTGCAGTGTCTGACCAGCATGCATTCTGATATTTTCTTCCAGCTTCTCCATTATGCTACCCCTCTCTCTCAGCACTATGACATATTCAGTGCCCAATAGGTTCGGTGTCATACCACCTTGTGTTTTTCTCATGCTTTTCCTCCTTACCTGAAGGATCCTCATCTTTCTTTTTGCATGATTGAATCTTCTACTCTCAACATTATGGCATAGCTCAAACACCCTTCATTGACTTTTTTTTTTGCCCATCTCAGGCCAGAAACGTTTCTTACTTCTGTGGCCTGGAATGCTCATTCTCCATACTCACTTGGCAATTACTACGAGTACAAAGCAATATCTTTGTTTTTCTATGTGTTTTTCTACTCCTGGGCAAAAATCTTAAGTTCCTTGAGGGCAGAGATCACACACAGGTCATTCTTCTTTTTTTCTGAACTTGGCCATATTTTCCCATATGATGGCCAAGCATCTACAATGTGAGGGGCTGTTAAACCAACTGAGAGCTTTGACCTGTAATCCTTACCTGCCAATTTTTTTTTTTTTACATGAATAAACTTACTCAATTTTAACAAGTCTTGGGCAAAGATGGGACCCCAGTGTCCTACTGGTAAGGAGTAAAAGCCCTAGCTGGCCCTTGTCGAAGACAGACTGCATGGGGATGTGAAGATTCGGGGCCATCTGGACTGTAAGGCCCTGCTGGGAGAATTTCACTCCAGATGCTCCACTCTTCCTAGCTCCTGGAATGGCGTAAACAATGATTCACACCATGGTAGGCCTATGCAGTTTACCAAGCACATTCATCACATGCATCAGGCTTTCAGGGAAGGTCAAGTTCCAACACGTTAACTGAGATTCACCTTCAGGTCATCAGACTTGCATCTATTTTGCTAAACACCTATCCTAGCCAACGCAAGTTTTCTCCCCTTGTTCTTTAGCGATGAATGTGCCAAAGAGGGGACAGTGTGGAGGCAGTTCTGTCTCAATGGTGTTTGACTTGTACCAGAATATAGAGCCTATTTTGAAGTTCTTTGGCAAAAACCGTTTTGAGGAACAGCGATTACGGTTTGGGTCTAGACTGTGCAAAAAGCAAGGAGGGGCCCAGTTCACACGGTCCAAGTCCAAATCAACCCAGGCTGTTAGGTAAAAGGCAGTGAAGGGAGACTTTTCAGCCTCAAGGGAATTGGGGGTGGGGTGGGATGGGCATTAGAGTGGGTTTGGTGGAGGATTCTGGGAATCCCGCACCTGTGGATGAGCGGGTGCCCAAGCTGTCCCACCCCTTCCTCCTGGGTTCCGGGAGTGGCTGAGGGGGGCCCGGCGGCGGGCGGAGGTGAGCCGCCGGAGGGGGCGGGGCGGGGCGGGGCCCGGCGCACCTGGGCGGAGAGGGGGAGGTGCGCGGGGCCGAGCCTGCCGGGGGCCGCGGCGCGCGCCAATGGGCAGCGGCTGGCAGCGCGCCCCGCGCCCGAGCCGCAGTCGCGCCCTCTCGCTGCCTGGCGAAGGCGCGGACGGCGCGCGGAGGCGAGCGCGGGGGAGACTAGCTGCCGGCGCCGCAGCCGCCGTCAGGGCATGAGGATGGCTGTGGGCTCCGTCAAGATGCAGCCGCCGTGCGAGAGCCCGGCCCTGGCCGCGGCGGCGGCGGTGGCGGCGGCGGACGGCGCCCTGCGCCGCAGCCCCAGCGCCCGCGAGCAGGAGCGCGAACAGCCGCCGGCGCCGCCACGGCCGCGGCTGAGGGACCTGCCGGCGCTGCTGCGGAGCGGGCTCACGCTGCGGAGGAAGCGGAGCGCCGCCGGGGCCCGGGTGAGTGGCCCGGACCCGCCCGGCCCGAGTGGGCACGGGCGGCGCGCACGTGGAGCCCGCGCCCACTCTCCCGGGCCGCAGAGGGGGCATCTGGAAGTTGGGGAAGGTGGCGGAAGGGGCGCCCTCCTGCGGGGTCCCGGGACGGCGGGGTCGAGGGGGGTGCGCCCCCCACCCCCGGTGAGCGAAGGCTTCCCCTTCCCCCAGATGCACCTGACTTAACCCGGGGGCGCCTGGATGTAGAACGGCGGACCGTGGGCATCGCCGGAAGAAGGGCCGTTTGCCTCTCCCCAGAGGGGAAGCTGCAGGTGTCCCGGACCTCACAGTCCGCCAGCCCTGTCCCGACAGCAAGCCTCAGGCCCCACAAATGGGAGCCCAGTTCGCGGGAGGCGTGAGACGTGTGAGCTTGTTTGGGACGCCCGGTGGCAAGCGTTGGGCAGCGGGTCTGGTTGTGGCCGCCGCTACCACCACCGCCACCGCCGAGGTGGAGACACAGGAGTTGGAAGTTCCCGGGCGAGCTTCTAGCTCCTGGGTTCTGGAGTCTCCAGCACTTAGTCCTTGGTGACGCTCCCTTGAGCGGGAGGGTGCGCGCCCCCCACCCCGCCAGATCTTAAATATTGACTTCCCGATGGTGTGTTCAGATATGATTTCCTGGTGAGGGAGTGTCCCTGGTTGTGCATCTACGTGCATTTAATGGCCTGAGCAGGTCGGACATGTTTTGTTTGTTAAGAAAAGCGGGATGGCCCGCTGATTTTCTCCTGGGACCTTCCACAAGCCTCTCAGGAGGCCCTGCTGAGGCCTCAGGCCAAGGGGCTGACTTTACTTGGGTTTCCCCTGCCCAGCAGGGCTTTGGGGCAACTTTGGTAGGTTCTAGTCAGTTCTTTAGAATTTGTCACCATTAAGCAGGCTTTACTGAGAAGATGCAACAAGGTAGATTTTTGGGGGGCTGTAATAAATTGAAGTCTTGGTTGCCTGCTTTAAAAGAAGACCTTCCTTGCTGGAGGACCTGTAGCTCTTACAAAGATAGGTTTGTGGAAACGTGAGAGATGGAGAGAAACCTTTGTTTTGGTGTGGCTTCCTTTGGGCGAGAAGGGTATGAATTGGTGTAGGTCTTCAACGTCTCCAGGTTGTGTTTTGGCTTTCTTACCCATTTTCCTTCCAATGCAGGGATGACTGTACATGATCTACCTCAGAAGGATATTCTGAGGATTAGCTGGATGTAGGACGTCTTAAAGTCCATGAGCAATGGAGTTAAGGAATTGCCCACAAGTGACCTTAAAGTGGGGCATACCAGATTGTCTGCAAAGAAAGCGAGGGAATGTGTCCCAAAGATGTGATAGCTAAATAAACACAAGAAACAGAGTTATAGACTTTGCAAGAATCTAGGGAAAAGTAGGTCAAATTGTGTTCCTATTATCCTTGACAGTTACTTTTTCATGGCACAGAATACTGAAGACGTGAGGGCAGCCAGGCAATCTGTGACGGGAATTGCTGAAGGTTTCTGTATAAATAGATCTGTGTGTTCATCTGCATAAAGGCTTGTGTTTCTTGCTGCCTGGGATGATGTTGTGTGCCTTGCCAATATACATATTTGCTCTTCTTAATTATTCTGAATGTGGTTACTTCTAATAATACATAGTTCATTAACCCTTCTTTGATCCTGATACTATATTACTTTGGGACATTCCAAACACATTTCATCGTGCATGGCCAGTTTTTTTATTGGGGAAAGATTGTCAAAATTTCCAATGTTAGAAACCCATACTTTTCAACTATTTCCCCTTCCTTTGGCTTTGGAACCACCTTTGTGACTTTGGAACCTTCCTTAACAGAGATAGGAAGGAGTTTGAAAGAAAGAAAAAAACAGGTGAAATGTGTACCTGTATTAGTCTGTTCAGGCTGCTGTAACAAAATACCATCGAGTGGGTGGCTTAAACAATAGAAGTTTATTTTCTCACAGTTCTGGAGGCTAGACAGTCAAGATCAAGGTGCCAGCCGACTTGGTTTCTGGTGAGAGCTTTCTTCCTGGCTTGCCTTCTGTCCGTTCCTCAGTGCACGTGGATGGAAAGAGAGATCTCCCTCTCTTCCTTTTAATATAAGTCCACTAATCACATCATGGAAGCTCCACCTTCATGACTGAATCTGCCTTGGAATACCTCCCAAAGGCTCCATCTCCAAATACCGCCACCGGGGTAGGGCTTCAACATATGAGTTTTGAAGGAACACAGACATTCAGTCCATCACAGAAGGTTTACGTAGGAAAGAGAAAAACAGGCAAAATGTCTACCATACCAGCTGGTGAGCATCTGGGGTCTCCTGGTTAGCCCTTTAATTAGATCAGAGATGCTCATGCAAACAAATCATGGCTTAGATCCTTCTGTGGACTTTTAGTTTTATATTTTATGGGCTGCACCTCCAGATTATAGCTGAGTGATTGTAGGGACAAATAAACACAAATTTAGTACCACTGGTTAAAAAAAAAAAGCAGCTCTAGGTATTACACAAGTTGGTAAGAAGGTTTGCAATTTCTGTATTGACCAAGATTTGATTTAGGAATACTTGTGGAACTTGTCCATGCTGCCTTGGGCTCTCACAAATCTGGACAATCTGACATCAACTGTCATCAAGTAAGCTCTTTGTAGGTTGTGTTGCCCAACCCATGTGCCTTGTAGGCTGTCTCTTACCTGGAAAAATGAAGCTGACATTTGGTTAATACAGCAGAACTCCTGTGTGCCTTGGTGTAGTCACTTCTAATCATATTGAATTCAAAATGCAAACTGATCAAGACTCTGCACTCTTTGGGCTAAGTGGGGAAGGACTACAGTTCGCTTTGTGGGAGGACCCTAGCTATCTCCTAAAATAGTGGTAAGATAAGGCACAGCTTGAATTCCCACCAAAACCCTTCAGTCACTTTTTAAAAACTGTGTTATGGAGATTATGAGAAATAGTATGATAAACACCCAACCTTCAACACTTACTAACATTTTGCCAGTCTTGTTTCATTTATTTCTCTTCCCCACTTTTTTTTTTGTGGGTGCTGGTGTATTTTAAAGCAAAATCCTAAACATCCTATCATCTCACTCATAAATGTGTCAGTTTACATTCTCTGATAAGGACTTTTTTCTTTAAAAACAAAAACAAAAAACGAAGACTTCTGGTGTTTTTCATGCCTAAATATATTAACAGTGATTTTTCTTAAAGATTTTATTTATTTGAGAGAGGGAGAGAAAACGAGAAAGGGGGAGGGGCAGAAGCAGAGGGAGAAATAGACTCCCCGCTGAGCAGGGAGCCCCAGACATGGGGCTTAATCCCAGGACCTGGGATCATGACCCGAACCAAAGGCAGATGTTTAATCGACTGAGCCACACAGGTGCTCCTTAACAATGATTTCTTAATATGATTCCCATATTCACATAAACTCAAAGATCTCTTTTTATTTATGATCTGTTGGAATCAGGAACTAAACAAGGTCCACACATTGTATTTGGTTGTTAGGTTTTTAAATCTATTTTATTTTATAATAGTCTTCCTTCCCTTCTTTTTTCATGCCATTGGTTTGATGGAGAAAGAGAATACAGGTCATTTGTCTGGTAGAATGATCCATTTTCTGGGCCAATTTCTCACTTGTGTCATTTAGCTTGTTTCTCTCTTCCCCATGTCTCCTATAATATGGCAGTTAGATGTAGAGGCCTGATTAGATTTAGGTTCAAAGGCAAACATCCTTTGTAGATAGTGCTGTTAAAATCTGTTGTATCACAACCACAAGACACATGATGTCTGCATATGTCTCTTTTGGAGATGTTAAGATTGATTAGTAGGTTCTTACCTTTCTACCTTTCACCTAATGATTGTAACATCCATAGATTGTTGTAGCCTAGATCCATTTCGTTAGGGATTGCAAAATGGTGATGATCAAAATCTATCAATTCTCTTGCATTTATAATTTGGAATTCTGTCTGTAAGGAACTTACCCTCATGAGCTTTTTGGGTCTCCTGAAATTCAGATTGTGTAGGAAAGACAGGGAAAGTCTTAATTTTTTTCCTTTTATCAATTTTCTGAGTACCCTAACAATCTCCCATGATAATCAATGAGTTTTTCTTCTTTAAGTATTATAAGAACTTATAGATCTCAATTTATTTGTTTCAATCCATTGCAGTCAATATTTTTTTGGACCCACAAGTTGTCCTTATCTGCTGTATACTTTTTACAAGGCCCCAGTAGTCTCTGATACCTTTCTTGCTTTTTGGCACAAGATACCCTAAGCTTATCTTGTCCATTTCCTGCTCCAGACCTGAAATCAGCCATTTTCCCAAAGAGTCCTAATTCTTTTTACTGAAAACCTTTTCCTTCCAACCTTTGCCTCTTTTAGTGGTTGCGTTATTTTTTACCTTGGTCTTATACCTTCCATCTTAAGTTTTTGTTTCTTCTTAAATTCTTCTTATCAGGCTGCTTCTAAGACTGTCATTTTCTCCCTCTAATAAAATAGCTGGTAACTACCATTCCCTCTTTCTATATATACTGTCAAATTGCTGGCTTATTTTGGGCTTTGGCGGCTGTGATCTTTTCTGCAGTGTTCTACCACTTTCTTCATCTCTTCAAAATCTGTTTCATTTACAGCAGACAGAATGATTCACCAATTGTGTCAAATTGACTGTTCACCAAACAGTGACAGTCTGCCTTTGGATTAGTCTTCTCTCCCCTGATTTCTTCTCGCTCAGGCAGGGTCCCTGAGGCATGGCAGGTGCTCTTCAAACTTGAGAAATTGGAAGAACAGCTAGTGGCTCTCTGCATGAGGTTCTCTCTTTTTCATTTGTAGTCTCTACCCGGATGATTCCCTCTCAAAAAAGAACAAGGTAGCCTGTTTCCTTTGTCCAAGCTGGAGTGTTTTAGGTGCGACTTAACACCCTCCCCTGCTGGACCTAAGACCTTATTGACTGAGAAACACATACTGCTTCAAGTTGTACCAGTATGCCCGATTTATAGTCATTTTGTAAACATATCTTACAGGCAAAGCATATAATTTTAATTCGTTCTTTGTATTTAAATTCAAATCAATGGCTAACACCTCATAGCACTTAATTACGTGCCATGTGTGTTCTGACACAGACTTCATTTAGCCCTCACAACAAACCTGGGAGTTAAATGCTGTTATCTGCATTCTACAGATGAGGAAACTGGAACAGAGGTGGAACTTGCCCAAGATCACAGAGGCAGAGGGAGGTTTGAAGCTAGCCAGTCTGGTTCCATACATAGTCTCTGCTCTGAATTGACTCTCTGGTTTTCCTCAAATGCACTGAGGACAAAGGGCCTATTTTAGTCTAAATTAATTAGCCTTATAGTACCCGAGAGTACTATATTACCTTACCACTCGGAGAGTGGTCAGTAAATGCTGTCGATAATGCCAGATGCTAATCTTTCTTTCATTTGAGCACTCCGAGTCTTATGATAGACCTAGTGGGTGTGGGGGCAGGGAGAAGGGGGAAATATTGTGGTTATAGGTGAATGGTAACTAATACTGACTAAAATTAAAAGTAGCATTCAGTGTGTCATAAGCAAAAGTCACCCAGGGCCACCTCGATCAAGGCTGATACAAAAAGTTTGTGAATTCACCTGCTTACTTTTTTCTTATCTGTTTATGGTAGCCTGCCAGAGATCAGGGCCATTAAGGGAGGCATGCATCTTCCAGGGAAGGTGAGTCAGATCAAATATGAGGGACACGTGATGATCTTATTTGAGAAACATTGACTTTGTACCAGCTTAAACCTTGATATTATAAACCTATGTTGACCATGGCTACGAATAAAGTAAAACTCCACGAATACTACCTCTAAAAATATTTCACAAGAAAGAAAAGAAATTATAGATTCATTCTACTTTAATTTCATATAAATTCAAGTAAAAGACCTCAGTGGCAAGTTAATGCCATATTTACTTTCTTTGTCTCTCCTCTGACCCCTGGCGTAGGCTTTGTTTACATAGTTAGATCCAAGGAAAGGAACCTGCGCTATGGCTTCAGAAACTGGGTTTCCATCCTTGCGTTAGTTATTCTTGGAGTTCTCCAAGCCTCCACTCTTCCTCCAGAATGACATACATCATGGGTCAAGCTTTTCCGAGAAGAGAGACAATGTATGGAAAGTTTGGGGTACATTGGAGCTTAAATTTTTCCTTCCCCAGCTAGATGCTTATTCTGGGCAAATTGACATTTATAGACATATTTATAGGAATCTAGTAACAAAAAAATTTTGCTTTTGTATGCAATGTCAGATTTCATGTTTTTAAAAAAACATAGTATCCTAACATATAGTGAATATCTTAGGTGGTAGCTAAATACTGGTACCATAACAAAATATTCTGTTTCACATTTGCCCTGTTTCTTAAATTGACTTGGCAGTAATTGGTAACTTGTGTAGCTGAAAATAGATGGAAAGGTGGGAGATAAGTCACTGGTGATGACTTTGAGTACTTGTGATTTTTTTTTTTTCTCAATGTTGCATAACAACCTTTCTAGGAATACCGATAATCCCAGTAATGCTATGTGATCTAGAACTAGTTCGTGAGAAGTTAGAAAATTTCATGTGAAGGCAAAGTAGTTAAAATCAATGACTTAATTTTTTGTGGTCAATTATTATTGTGATAAATAATTCATAAATGGATGTGAAAAAGGGATGGGCTACAGACACCCCTGTGGATACTGGCATGTCTTTGTCAGGTTAGGATGTCAATAGTTCCCTAAAGACAGGACATATTTTCACCTCTGAGGAAACTACAGTCTAGAGAGGTTACGTAGGTTTCCCACGGTCACCCAGCTAGAAAGTAGGAGAGGCAGAATGGAGCCCAGGACTGTCTGATTCCAAAGACTATGGCCTTTGCTCGATACCCTGTTGTCGAAGACTTTGACATAATTATAGCCTGTGGTATACTGAAAGAGTGGATGCACAAGACATTTCAAGGTAGTGTAAAACATAGCTCATTTTCTTTCCGGTGTCTCCAGTAATGGCTTCCAGGATCAGTCTTTAATTACTCACAGGGTTGACAATGGTTTGGGCAGCAGCTGTCCTGCATCTTCCAGCAATACCAGCCATTGTACAAGAAAGAAGGCTTGGCATGACTCATCCCGGAAGCCATTGTTTTCCCAGGAGGGTTGGAAGCTGACTAGTTCCCCAGTACAAATGCTCTCGGAAATTTATAAAGCAAGCAGGTTCCTTTCCTGGCATGTCTAGAAGATGAAGAAAAAAAGGAAGAGTTTCTTGTAACCCAGGATTTGGGTTCCTGATGATGGCAGCTTGTTTGCTGTTTAAGAAACTTCAGGAAGTAAGAAGTGTGCATACTTGTCAAAGTAACTGAATCCATTTACAATTGAATAAAAGCATAGAGAATATACAAATATATTAATAAAATTAAACTTTGGTATGTTTGCCTTTTAATGTGGTATTACTACCTGAGGCAAATGGCTCTTAACTTTTATTTATTTATTTTTATCCCAGGCCTTTTTAAGAGTCAAAAGATAGCACCCCAGAAAAATGCACGTGTAGATGTACTTTTTGCATCTCTTTTCAGAGGGCTTGTCGATATCTTGATCCCTGGTCACCACAGACCCTCTAAAAGCCTTTCCATACTCTGTCTTCTAGAGAGTACCACCATGGTTTTATAATTATTTTACTTTTTATCTTTACTTCTAAACATTTAGCATAGTATTAAGCACTCACTCAGTTGTCAGTAAATATTTCCTTGAATTAACGTATTTTATCAGTGTGTTGAATTAGAAATTATTCGCCTCTGAATGTAGCAAATGCTTCCGTGGACCCTGGTGGTGGTGGTGGTGGTGGTGGTGATAACTGTTACTGTTTAACAAATCCTCATATCACACTTGTGGTGTTGGGATTGTTTGGAGTACTCCTAACAACCTCGTGTGGCAGTTACCCTCCTTGTCTTCTTTTTTCCCCAAAGAGGGGAACAGAGAGGTACAGAGGTGCAGATTTTAGTATCTCCCAAAATGAGGTACAGAGAGGCTAAGGAAGATGCCTGAGGTCACCCAGTAAGTAGAGAAGCCAGGAATCCAACCCAGGAAAACAGACTCCATATTATGAGGTCTACCTATTCTGCTGTATCCCCTCTCTAAATGAAATAATTAACGTATTACTTTAATTACAGTCTCTCTTTTTTATTTCAACGCTTTTGAAATAGGGATGTATATTAGAATTCATGTGAGCATTTAATGGGATACTTTTTCCCCCTGTGAAGCTATTATTAAATTGATGGTATGTCTTAAAATTTTGGTATCTTAGAATAAAGGAACTATAGTAAGTCATGTTTTAGTTTTTAAGTGTAGCTGCATAGTTTATTTTTAGAAATATCGAAGTAAATCACAGCTTTAAAAGGTGCATATAAACACAACCGTGTCTATTTATGAAGTGTGAAAAATGTGGGTTAAGATTATATTAACAATTTATATGAACACTGATATTGCTTGGGTAATAATTTAAATGTCAGGGGAGAATAAATTTAATATTTACCTACAAAAAGCATGAATAGTCTCAGAGTAATGTTGAAGACTGAAGAAACTGAAATTCTTTTAAGTGAAATTATATATATATATCTTATATTTCTGTGTTTTATATATAACTTCTTATATACAATATAATATAAATATGAATTTATATTATGTGTGATTATATATAATTTATAATTTATTTTTAAAATTATATTTAAATTTAATTTAAAATTTAAATATTTACACTTTAATTTATAATTTATTGTATATAATGTATATTATATAACTACATAATTTATTATACAATTTGTTATATAATTTATTGGTTTCACAGGTTTTTTAAAGTAAAATTTAAAAGTTAAACTTCTTATATAAATTTATTTTTTTTAACTAAGAACTATGAATATACTGAAATGATAATAGATTTAGACTTGTCTTTGAGTCACCACTTTGTGTGGTGAGTTGGCAGATCTTACCTCCTGTGACTCAGTTAAACTTTTAAAATTTTGTCTGCTTTGTTCATGAGGCATTGGCTTCTCCCTTATAAAAATGCTTTTCATTTTGCACTATTTGTCTTAGAAAAAAGCTTTACTAAAGTTAAAGAGCTCTGAAAACCAGGGCTTCTGCAGTCTAGCTGGTTGTCTTCCTGTATTTTTTTTCTAACTGGTCTAGCAACTTAAACTCCAGTCCCATTGGTGGTTTTGTTATTCAGTTGAATTTGACCTTGTCAAATCATTTACCTGCAGCTGTTCTGAGGTGTACATGCAAATACTTGTGATTGCCCAACGCTTACACCTTTGGTGCTGACTGTAAATTTGTTTTACTCTCTCCTGTTACTGTTGCGGGAAGTGAACAGCTTATCACTTCTGTTTGGTCTAACACTCTAAATATTGACTATAATGAACAAACACTACAAATGGTTCACTCCATCATTTTGTGCGAATTTATATATAGGTATGAAATCTTCTTTGGTAGAAAAAAAAAAGGAGGGAAGATGTGTGATGATACCTTTTAGAAACTAGGGCAAGTATTATGCCTATTTCAATCTCTTAAAATAGAACTTGATTGTGACATAGTAAACAGTTTTCTATATGTTTGTCACTTAATAGCTGTATGACCTGGAATAAGTTAAATAACCTTTCTGAGTTTCTGTCCCTAAAGTGGAATACCATTGCTCTATCATGAGAATCCGTAGTGTATGGATAGGGGACCAGTTTTCATTTCTTGTTGCTTGTCTGACCAAGGTCAGAGAAGTGGTCTTTCTCCACTGAGATGCCAGTTGAACCCCAGAACACTTTGGGACCTATCTTAGACAGATGGAAAGATGGATCATTAATATTCACCATATCTCTTGAGTTGGGGAGGGGGAAGATAATGCATATAGAAAGAGTATTTGAAGATGCAGGAAGAATCTGATTAAATCAAGAATCTGTCATGAAAAGAGTAAAAAGAACGTATCTATAAATCTATTTCTAGAAGATTAAATTGTTTGGCCATAAACAGAATTCTCTGAGAGGTATCAGAAGAGAACTTATGACAGCCAACCCTTTGTGTCCGGGGAGATCTTACCAGGAAGTTTTATCTTCTTTCAGATAAGAGGTTTGTTGCTATTTCTTGTCATCACTGAAAGCTGTTTCTCTGCCTCAAATTAGCATCAATATTTGTTTTCCTCTACTATTTTAAATTTATCACAAATCTTCAAATAGCACCCATTGAAGCATTCACATTTCCTATTCTTCTTGGCACATAACTCCTTTAAAAAAAAAAAAAAGCAATCTAGTCATAGTCTAATCTACCTTGAATATCTCATGAATTTTGAGCTTAAAAAAACCCAGCAAATTCAGTTCATTAGTAGTTGGCTGTTCACTCTGCTGTCTTTTATATAATGATTTACATTTACAAAATGCTTTCACATACATTCTTATTTTCCTGTTTTCATAACTCTGGAATAAAGCATTCCTTTCTTGTGTGGATTCAAAGGCAAGTTACTGAGTTTTTTTATATGCCACAACCTCAGCATCTGTGAAGCAAAGATAGGATGGTGAGACTAAGTAAATTAGTATGTGAAGGCTGTTCAGACAGAGGTAGTTATGCAGAGAAAACCTAGTGTGGGCTGCCACTGTTGTCATTGCCATCATCATCATCAACATCATTGTCTGAAATAACAGATCTGAGGGAGTCCAAGGTCAATCCCTTTGAAAAGCTGAAAGAGCTCTTACTGGTTGTACTGATAGCAACTGACTAAGAAAACTGAGGCTCAAACATTGCTGTCTTACTGAAGATCATAGTGAGGAAGTTAAAAGAGTGAAGGGCTCTGTAGCTTGGACTCCTGGTTAGTCCAAGGGTCTCTGTAAGGTTATCTGTGGACTCCCTAAAGTCCCTGTCTTTAGCTCTCTAAAGCTAAAAGAAGACCTCTCAAATTTTAGCATACTTGAGAATCCCTGGAGGGCTTGTGAAAACACAGATTCCAGGGCCCCCACACTTACAGACTTTGAATCAAAGTCTCTAGCATGGGTGGGGCCCAAGAATCTGCATTTATGTCAAGTTCCAGGTGATGCTGCTGGTCCATGGGCCACACTTAGAAGCACTGGTCTAAAGGGCTGCAAGAGTTTGGTGACCTTCATAATCAGAAAATTACTGAGGCCAGGACTCTACCTGGTTTTCTGTTTGCCACTTCCATGATGGAAAACCAAATCAAGATGGAGGACCATGCCTGTGAGAATTTTATTCAATTAATAATATTGGAAACTACCCCTTATTGGTTTCTACAGAGTGACTGGTAGTTAAAAAGGAAGTGATAAACATTTGAAACAAAGAGTTTATGGCATCTGTGCTGATTCTCCTGTTTGTCCATCCCATGTACTCTCTACCCTTTTTTGTTCTGCTCTGAACCTTGGAGGCTGCCTCTGGGTGTTCATCACTGGGGGCTTTGGTTTGGATTCAGTCAATGGAAGGCCAGGAGAGAGAAGTCAGCAGTATCTGTCCCTTGTGCTCCTTCTCTTCAGTGGTGATGGTGGTGACCATCTAGAACTAGCTACCACAGGGCAGTCACTCCTCAATCGCTTGGGTGCTCTCCAGCCTCCAGGGAAACTGTGTCTTTTCCTAGTACCTCCCACTTATGGCTTTTAAAGCCTTGTTGTTTCTGGCCCCTGTGTGCTGCAACATCTCCTGTGGGGTCTCTGAACCTTGCCTGCACATCTTTGATAGGCTCTTTGCTGAGAGGACCCTTGCCTGATGTAGGGGCCCAAGGAAGAGCAGCGTTGGGAAGAGTGACAGTAGAAGGGATAGGCCTGGGGACATTGGCAGTGATTGAGGCGAGGAATCCAGCCTCTAGCCCCTGAAGTTTAAGTAGAAGATGAGGGGTGAGGAATGCAGGGAAGGGGCCTGGCCTCTAAGGTGATCTGGGCTCAACAGAAGGTCCTGTGAGGTCCCCGGTAGGAAGCTAGAACTTGTGCTAGAATATGACAGAGTGTCCGTCCTGCCTCATTCCTGTGCATGCATTTGGATGGCTGGGGTTCAGAATCAGAGAAGCTTTTACATGAAGAATTTACATCCCTTCTCTATGATTGCCTTACTTTTGTTTTTTGGTTGTTTGTTCTTTTTCCCCTGCCCCTGCCTTTTTCTCAGACACCCTTAGCATTGCTAGTCTATACGTAGGAGCTATAAGACCTTTATGTGGTACTTTGATCTTGGTTAATTTTGTTGCAGTATATTGAACATGTTCTGAAATGCCTGGGAACACTGCATTCACAAAGTAACAAACAGTTGAATAGGATAATTACACCTTCAGTTCCTTTGCCCAGGGGTTCCAGTGGTGGGCGTGTCAATAAGATAAAAACCATTTTTCATGGTTTTGGTGCTCAGCCAAGTCATCTTCTTCAGTAACCTCACCATGAAGCAAGGCAACAACACAAACTCATACCAATTCTGTGTGTTTATCCGTTCTTTTATATTGAAATGTTATGCTCAGGGTAAAACTATTTCACACCCTTTATAGATCGTTTTCGGGTAGTACAGGTGGAATGCTACCAACATCTAAATATTGTGTGTTAATCAGTGAAACACTTAAAGACAAAACAGCCTCTCGATTTCAAATTTTTTATTGTTGAAATTTTTTAGGAAGAAATAAATTTCTCTATGAGGGAAAATTAACTCTAGAATTTTTGTCCCTTTTTCTGGGTTTTCATATATTTACGTCTTGGAAAACATGGATGTGTGACGGAGTTGGGGCTGTGACCTCCTATAATTGAGGCAAATCATAATGAATCCCCTCATGTTACCCAGTGTGGCACAGATTGAAGGCATACGAGCCCTTCGTGTTTCCTCCATTTCCCCTCCTTTCTGGTCAGTCATCCACTGAGGCTTGGTGGCTGGGCACAGAGGAGAGGAGCCCTGCTCTGCCAGGAAGGGGATGGAGCCCAAGATGAGGACTGCCCGGAAGTGGTGGTGTGTGAGCACCTGCTAGTGGAAACTGACCAGAGGGAGTAAGAGGGATTCCAGTGCAAATGACCCTGGTGAGGGAGTCCAGATCCTTTTCAGACAGCAGAGAGGAGCTCAGTGTGGAGGAGTGGGCTGGCTGCGCCTCAGTCAGGCAGGCTTTCTAGTCTCCAACGCTTGCTTGTTTCCATCTCTAGTCTAGAGCACAAGTCCTTCCAATCCCCCTCACTGGGGAAGGAGCTCTAACTTTTTTTAGTATCTCTTTCTCTGGGTTGGCCCCAAGAAATCTCTGGTGAGCCTTTCTCCTGGTTTTTTGAAGACCATCTCCTTACTTCCCTTGGAATGAGCTATCCATCTTCCTTTGGGTCTGGTTTCCTTTGGCTGTATCATCCCTGTTTTCTTCTCCTCCTCCCCTCCCAACCTTTGTTCCCTTAAGGCTTTGTGGGTGGGCTGTCTGCCCAGAACGTCTTCTGTGAACTAGCTTGGCCTATTTGCTTTCCTTGCTTCACTGAACAGCCCTCCTATTTCTTCATCCTTTACTGGTTACCTGGCCCCCGCTGAGGGCTGTTTCATATGGAAGAGGATGCCAGATGCTCTTCTTAGGAGTTGGGGTGATTCAGCCCATTTTTGCATGTTAAAGAGAATTATGTTTAGACCCTCGGGGAAGTCCTCATCCAACCTCCCTTCAATTTTTTTAGGTGATTGACAGCATTTATATCATTCTCTCCTCCTCCCGCCTTTACTCCCTCTCCCCTTCCCCCAACCTCCCACCCCAAAAGAAGAAGAACTTTTGCAAGGGTAACCACTATCTAACTGGTCTGCATTGTGGGATGGAGAATTTATAATTGTATTGATTGCTGATTAGCATTACATTTTCAAAACTACATCCTTTAAATAGGGACTTCTGTTTTGGTCAAAGGATGTATACAAGAAGGCATTGCTCTCGGAAGAAGTAGGACTGTGAAATTCAAAACCCATTTCATTTCTTTTTTTTTTTTTAAGATTTTATTTATTTATTTGACAAAGAGAGACACAGCGAGAGAGGGAACACAAGCAGGGGGAGTGGGAGAGGGAGAAGCAGGCCTCCCACTGAGCAGGGAGCCGATGCGGGGCTAGATCCCAGGACCCTGGGATCATGACCTGAGCCGAAGGCAGACACTCAATGAATGAGCCACCCCAGTCCCATTTCATTTCTTAATGACTGTCATAAATGTAGAAGCTTCTATGTAAGCAATTAGCTTTGGGAGTACAAGGCTAAACAGAAGACCAAGTATAGTGGATTAATGATTTTGTTCATTATTCTCTCACTGCAGGCAGCGTCTTGTAACATAGCACCTGCCCTTCCCATCCCAGACTGCCGCCCAGCGCAGTCATCCCCACTTTGGCATTTCCTGGTATCTTTCCTTCCTTCTAAAAATCTGTGTTATACAGAACTATCTGACTTGTCAGTCAGGATAGTCTAGGTTTTGCTGCAGTAACAAAAATACACAAAAATCTGTCTGGCGTAACACAACAAAGTTTATTTATTGCTTACAAAAAAGACCCTTTTGTGAGTCTGGGCACTCTCCAGGGTAGCTGTCCTCTGTATGGTGGCTCCGCTTCCATCTTAGGACCTTTCTGTGTCATCACCCTCCACAGTGACTACAACCTGTGAAGAAAGAATGGGGAATTTCACATCGGCATTTCAGTGCTTCTGCCTGACGTGACTTTTGCTCATATCTCATTGGCCAGAGCAAATCCTATTACCTCACTAATTTCAAAGCACTGGGAAAGTATCCTCTTTCTAGGAGCTTTGATGAAGAAGAGAAGAACCAATATTAGTAACATCTACCTTAAGCATCAGAAGCTCAGAATACAGAAATGAATAAAGCCACAATCCCAGTCTTAAGGCCAACAAGGGAGATAAACATGTTAATAGTATTAAATCTAGTTTTACAGAACCTCCCTGAGCCTGGAGATGAGAGGAAAACTTAAGAGTAGAGGTGACATAGGGCTGGGGTTTGTTGTTTGCCAGCTTCAGATCTACATTACCTTGGTAAGGGTGGTATCTGATTTTATTTTTGTGCTGTATAACATCCAAACTCATAATGTGGGATACAGCTCTAGGAAATAGGCTTTCTCTTCTCTAAGACCTCAAAAAAGAAATGAAAGCTGTCAGCAATAGAACAGATCTGCTAGTTCATATGAAATGCAACACAAAGGTATCTTTTAATGAAGACTTAACAAAAACTACTTTTACTGAGCAATTATGCCACTGACAGTTCTTTGATCTTAAAAATTAAACTCGCTATTACAGTATGAAAGGAATAAAGGCAAGCGTAAAATAACAATCAAGGTTAGTTATTAGGCAATGAAGGTTACATATACAGTACTTTGATTTGCCCACAGATTCTGACATATTTTACATTAGATATAAATGTGAGTGGTGTGGTAACGGTGCAAGGAATTTGTTTTATAAACAAGAGAAGAGTCTCATCCTGAAATCTAATAAAGCCATATTCTTATTCTCCTTCACTGCTTTGGGCCCCACTGGCCTTCCAGCGGGTGCTTCATCACACTGGGCATGCTCCTACATCAAGGCCTTTGCAGGTCTGAACCCGTTTTTCTTCAGATAACCGTTCACTTGCTTTGAGTCTTTGCTCAAAGACCATTCTTTTAATGAAGCCCCTTGGCCACTCTGTTTAGGATTGTAACATCTATCTCCTTCCCATATCCTATTCCTATTCCACCTTCTAACATAAATAGTTGATAATTTGCTTATTTGTTTTACCTATGGTCAGTCTTTCACCACTAGTATGTAAGCTACCCAAGGACAAGGATTATTGTCTGTTTCACACATAGTTGTATTTTCAACCAGTTAAACCACTGCTTAGAGCATAATAGATTCTCAGTAATACTTATTGAGCACATGGGTGGGGGTTCCATTAGAGTTCCTCTAAACTGTACACAAGGTTGTATATTTACATGTATTTCCTCCTATAAACCATGATCACTTTTTAATTCAGTATTATAATGTGCCAGCTACCATTCCCTAGGGGAGCAAGAGTGAGGATCATTTAAGGAGCTCATAGTCTGGTGGAGAAACTTGTTTGATTCTGCCTGTAATATTTAATTAAACGTAGCAAGTATTGGAGTGACTAATGCATGTAGATATTAAATAGGATTCCTGAATTCTAGAAGCTTACTGTTTTTAAGTGTGACAGGCCAGGACTGAAGATTTGTCTCTTCGTGTCATGAACTTTGATCAAATCCCTCTCCCACAATGTTTCTTGGTTTAGTCCAGTGGCTCTCAGATTTTTCCTCTGTCATGAGACACATGAAGTACGGTGGTGGTGCTCACATGCTTGACCATTCCAGGGGTATATTGAATTCTTGATCAACAACTAGTGGATTGATTTTCTCATAAGAATTCCACCAAGCTACACATGAAGTTGTTCTTCACCTCTGGTTTGCCCACTTAGGAAAGTATACTGGGAAAAAATGTTTTAGAATATCAATCTGCTTTGATTAAAAAAAAATTATTCACAAACCTCAGTACTTGTCTTACGAATAATAAAGTTCTTGTGGCATATAGCACCTAAGCAAAGGGTGTCATGACAGCTCATTTTAGAATAATTGGTTTAGAGGATATATACTATGAGGAGAAAGGAGATTGAGCTTGATTAGTAAGATATAAGGAAACTACTGGGTAGAGGTAGGATTTGAGGACTAACTAGTTGGTAAGAATAATAGGTAAGGAAGACCTAAGAACAGGTCAGGGCAGAAAGGAACATGGCGTGTAATAGGGACATTGAGGGATGGGCCTGGCTGGAACCACGTTCAGGGTTAAAGGGTTGGACTCGTAAATTGAGGGAAGATGATAGGTAACTTTGAGTTTGGCTTTGTATTAACCTTGTTATCAGCAATGGAAAATGTCCATGGAAAACCTGTGTACTGTAGAGGTTACCAGACTTTGTGTTTAATGCCCTAGTAAAAAAATTTTTTTTTTAAATAAGAACAGTGAGCATAGCATAACATACAGAGAAATTGAATCACTATGTTGTACCTTGAAACTAATGTAACATGGTGTGTCAACTATACTCAAATTAAAAAATTAAAAATAAATAAGTAAAAAGTCACAAAGATTCACCTCTAAAAAATAAAATAAGATAAAAAATAAAAAGTGAGAACTAACTTGTGACTTTGGACTTCATTTTGCCAAGTAAGGGTGCAAAAAATTCAGTAGGTCTTATATTTCATAAGAGAAAGACATTTTAACACAAGAGCAAAAAAATCACACAACCCCCTACTAAAGGACTGCTCTTCATGAGTAAATAAATACAGCTTTATAGAAGACTAGCCACATTGTCCTTATTCTTTTTGTGCCTCATGATGACATTTGGAAACTACTTCATGAGATACATATGTGGGTTTGGGGGACAGAATAAAGTTGAGACTATATGTAGACATGATCTAACAGATGTCAGGTGGCAGTCACCATCAGTTGACAAAAACATTAGAAAGATCAGTGTAGGTGGGTGGTGTGCAGAATGGAGAAAGGAGAGGTTGAAGGCAGGGGAATCAGGGGGCTATAGTCCAGTGACAGAGGCCAGGGTCTGACATGGTGGAGGTCTTGGGGATGAGAAGTCAGAGTTTGGAGAGGACAGGATGCTGGGATTTAGTGATGTCCATTCTGTTTTCGTGGGCAGCTAAAAATCAGCAAGAATTCAAAATAAATTTCTGATTTTGAGAGGAATATAACTCTGTCCAAAGTATGACCCAAGATTATCTGTATTCTGTCTTAGATTCCCAAGACTGTTATTTCAGAAATGATGAGAGGGAGAGAGAGCGCGAGTGCGTGCAAGCTGGTGTGCTTGAATGAAAAATTGTCCTTGTGCGTGTAAGTCACCTTATGTGAAGGAAGAAGAAAGGGGATGCTTTTTAAAGGACTAAGGGTGGTATTTATCTTTAGTACATTTTTTGAAGTTTCAATTTTTTGGTTCTGGGAAGGAGAACTAAATTATGGCAGTCTGCTCCCATTCTGGTGGTCCTGTCAGAGTTGGGGCTGCCTTGTGGCCTCCAAGCAGGTGGAACGGAAGCCTCCCCACCCCCTTCCCTCCTTCCCTCCCTATACCTTGTCCTTAGGCTGCATCTGCTCAGTGCCAGGGCTCCACCTTCAAAGCCAGATAAGCTTTGTACCAGCTGCCTTCACAGCCAACCTTGGGTTAAGTAGGGGAAGGTAAGGTAGAAGATGATAGCCTATGTGGGAAGAGAGGCAACTGACTAGATATAGAGGGGAGTGTTTATTTCCTTTAACCACTCCTGACTCTTTCCAGTTCTTAAGTTTCTGTGTGAAGTCCAGGGAACTGTGGCCAGAAGATACTCAGAGCTGCTTTTCACAGTAGGCTCAGGTAGAAAATTGTGAAGTTCTGTAGCTGTTCACATGAAATCCACCTCCTCCTGCTTGAAGGTGATGGTAACAAACACCACTCTTTCTTCCTTTCATAAATTTCACCATGGCTGTTGTTTCCCACCCTGTTAGATGAAGATTTGGCTCATTTACATGACAAATATGCCCCCCCCTTCCCTGTTCCTCAGGTAATTGACTTGTTATTGGGCCAGAGTACAGTGGAGGCTTTTGTGTTCACATAAGCTTGTCTCTATAATTGGATTTGGGACTGAGTCAGTCAAGGGTCTTGATTGCAAACAAGAGAAGCCAACTCTGAAATTACTAGAAGGATGTTGGAGTGCAGGTCAGCCT
The DNA here is from genome assembly GCF_004348235.1 of Phoca vitulina. NCBI lineage: Eukaryota > Metazoa > Chordata > Mammalia > Carnivora > Phocidae > Phoca > Phoca vitulina. Next base: position 45,517,278 of record NW_022589707.1, read on the forward strand.
GCAGAATTATTAGAAGACTGGAGGGGTAGGTTTCAAAAGGGGCAGGAACCCAGGACATTTACAGAGAAGAAGCCACTGAAGGTAGGGATGAAAAGCACTGAAACCAACCAGCCTGGGTTTCTCTGCCACTCACCAACTGAATGGCCGCAGGCAAGTTACCTAATCATTCTGTGCCCCCCCAAGGACAGTTATGAGGAATAAATGCGTTAAGGTTTGCAAAAAGTGCTTGAAACAGTGGCTGATAAATAATAAATATATATTAATGCCTGATAAGTATTTCTAATTGAATTGGTGTGTATACCTGTGTATGTATTGGCATTTAGCTGCTAAACATAATGCTAGGTTGCTCTCTAGGCTGCAGACTTTCCTTCCATGCCTACAACCTGTTCTTTGCTCAAGCTAGCTTTTCCCTTATCACAAATTGCCAACCTTTGTTCAAGGGCTTTGTTTCAGTTGTGGTTCCCTCAGAAACGTCGATTCTGGAACGTTATTCACAGCAGAAGACATAAAGATCATAGTCTGTTGGGACTTTAGTTTTACTTTACTACCCTTAGGGTTAGTATAGTAAATTTTTTCTGCCACTTTGTCTTTTTTTTTTTGATACCATGTTTTCATGATCATTATTAATATCTGCTTTAGTCTTTCCTCCTGTTATTTTGTTAAAGAAGAAACAGCCAAAATGGAAACTCTTGTAGAAGATAAACCATCCTACCTCCATGAAGATTTTTATAGCCCCCCTGTAAAAATGTAGCATTAATATTTAAGCATATTAATATTTAATAATTAACACTGCTATTGATATTATTAATATTAATAATTTTTAAAAGAACAGAAGATTTCTGCAATACATATTGTTTTTCCTATTCAGTTTGGTTCAAAGAAAGTTACACTATACATTCTTTTGTTGAAATAGCCTTTACTTTAAGTAAGAAGTTTAAGGGTTGGTTATTCTGGCAAACCAGAGTAGAGTCTATTTAGAGAAGCTTTACTTAAAAAAAAAATCAACGACTTAATATATCTCATGTGTTGAATATGCTGTTGTGGGTCCCAAGGTTAGTAGATTAGTCTCTTTTTCTCTCTTCACATAAACACGCACATAATATCTAGGTGTATAGTCTGTGGTTCAGCCTGATTTTGAATATGTAAAAATGTAAGTACTTAAATATTTATGTGAATACTTTGAAGATTCTGGTAGCTAAAATAAAGTGGAAGTTTCATTGGCAATTGTAGAATCATAATGAAACATTTCATATGAATATATATAAAATAACAGGCTCAGAGTGTATCTCATTTGGTGGGCAGTAGAAGGGAGTGAATACAAGTGTTTTGTTTCAATTATTTACATATATACATACGTTTGTGTGACCTAGGTCATCACATAAAATGTACTCCTTACTGTGGGTGGCAGTCAAAAAAGTTTGAAAGGCATTGGTTTAAAAAAAAAAGTCACAGCTTCTTCCAGTTGAGTCGACTCACCTTGTAGTGGGTTGGTTGCTCCCTCAGGCATAGAAGGGTGTGAGAAAGCCAGAGAGAAGGTGGTTCAAGATTTAATGCATCACCTGATGGTTAATAGGACTGTGATTGTGTTGAAGTGTTTGTTGTCCAGCTTGAGATACATTCAGTGAGAATTCTGTGAAAGGAATTGCCTGCCGTGAGTCATAGCATTAATTTGTGGTTGAAAAGCTTTCAAAATAAGTTTCCCCATGTATGTCAAATATAGTCAGGAATAAGAAATGGGGATCACCTTTTGAAAACCTTTTGTTAGCATTGGAATGTGGGTGAGAGTAGAGAGAGAAAGTGCTTTGCTAGGAACGAGCAAAGTTCTGTACCCCACAGGTGGAACAGTTCTCATTTTTACCTTCATGTTTAAGGCTTTATTTAAATGATGACCTTTGTGCTGTATTTAAATATAGTCATAAGAAGAAAACATGGGCACACAATTGTGTTAATTAACTCCTGGAGCTTCATTTGCTTGTGATTACATTTCCAACCGTTGCCATGTAAAACATCATTGAAATTAAGACAGATCTGGCAAGGCTGAATCTCCACATGGCGTGGATACGGAGGCTAAGTGAGAGTGGCCTGGAAGAGAACCTTCAACCTGGATAGTATGGCTTTTGTTACGTGCTTATGTACTTCGTGTTGCAGATTTAGTTTTAAGTAAATTTGGAATTTCAAAGTCTATCAAATATGGCTTAAAATTTTAAAATATTTAATTGTGGCAAAATACACATAAAATTTACCATCTTATCTTTTCTCTAGTATTTGATAGTGTTAAGCACATTCACATTGTTGTGCAACCAATCTCCAGAATCATATGTGGGTTTAATGCCAGAGGAAGAAAAGCTTTATTCTAAGTATGCTTTTAGCAATATTTCAGTATTCTAAACAAGTGTCTTTTAATTCATGGCTTTTGAGATTTGTAATAGAAGGAAAACCATGGTTCTTTGCTCACTGCTGAATGTACTCCTTTCTTGAAAGTTCTTGGTCAATTCAGTAGCTCTTCTAACTATTTTTTAAACAAGTCTTGGTCTTTTATTCCAAGGGACACAAATAATATCCAACTCAAAATGGTGTAGAAATACCAAGCTGCTTCTGCAAGACTCATACCCTGAAGAGGGGCATAGCTCTTAGAAAAAATGAAAAGGTTTCAATCTTGTGTTTTTTGAAAAGATTTTGGTATAATTAAGTTTTATATTCTATCAATGAGAGGTGTGTGTGTTTAAGATTTGTTTATTTTGGAGAGAGAAGGAACCTGGGGGAAGGGCAGAGGCAGAGAGAGAGAAAGTCTTAAATGGATTCTGAACAGAACCCGATGTGGGGCTCCATCCCATGACCAGTAAGATCATGATCTGAGCCAAAACCAAGAGTCGGACACTTAACCTATTGAGCCACCCAAGCGCCCCATCAATGAGTTTTAAAATAGTTTTCAACCTAGCTTAGGAACTGATTTGAAAATGACTATCTTAGTGATTTAATCTTACCTTCAGTGAAAGATCTATGTGAAAAATTACCTAAAGACTCTTTAAATCCAATTTTCCTGCCATAGGTCAAGAACTTCGTCTCTATCCACACCCTGGTTTACGAGTACTGACACTAGTATGTGACTGGAGAAGGGTCACTCAGGACTCGGGGAGGAGTGTGATGAACCATGAAGGCCACTAGGCTGGAACTAAAACTTAAATTCTTGCTTATGGCTCTGATGGAGTCAGTGTCCTATACATGGAGGATCATGATTAATTAAAAAAATTAATGTGCAGTTTCATATCTGAGAGTAGTGAATACAGTACCTGTTCTCTGGGACAGAGAGAGAGTTTAGATTTTATTAGAAAGTACATTGACCATGTGGCTTCATATCATGTATTAAACGTATTCATCTTAGCATAGTCCATTGAGTGTCTCACATTCTTCCCTTGGAAGCTGATATCTAACCAGGCTGTGTACAGACAAATTCAAACATGGGCAACCCAGAAATTATTGATATTTGACTTTGGGGTATTTACTTCCTGAATTTTTTTCTTTAGATGTTGTTAGTTCTGAGTATTCAGAGGTTAATGGCAAGAGAAAGTGATCCTAAAAACTTGAGCAAATGTCCACAAAACAGATACTCTGAACACTGATGTTATTAATTAGAGTAGGAACTTTGGGCAGAGGAAATTGATACCCTTTGCCCACCAAGGGCACTTAGAAACGGAAGGGCTGGCCCATCTTGTCTTGCTGTGCTGTTTGAGATGATCCCACTGTAGTCTCTCACTGTCTTCTGTCACAGAGGGCTCCTTCTGCTTAACCTCCATGCTCCTCCCCCATGCTCCTCTCTTTTTAGGGCAGGCAGAGATGCGGGATCCATAAGCAGAAAGGGGAAATGGGTAAAAACATCCTTCCAGCAGAATCTTTAACTCCATCCTATCTTTTTGGCTCTTTACCACGGTTTATCTCACTCTCCTCAAACCCATGAATATACTTTGGTTAGAGCTAACTTAAGTTTGGATTTCTTTCTGACTGTAGTTATGTTCTTAATCATTTATTTATGAAGAGTCACCATCTTCATCTGTGTAACCTGGCCTTTCCTTTATAGGGTTGGAGGTGGAGGATAATGGTATAAGTGGAGATTTTATCTTTTACAGCAGCTTTTTTTCCTGGTTATAAAAGTAATATATTTAATATAGAAAAATGGGAAGTTTGGAAAGATAGAAACAAAACTTACTAATAGTAATCTATTACATTACTATTGGAAATATGTTGGCATATTCCTTTCTATTTGTTTTTTTTTTAAAGATTTTATTTTTCAGTAATCTCTACACCCAACGTGGGGCTTGAACTCACAACCCTGAGATCAAGAGTTGCATACTCCATCGACTGAGCCAGCCAGGTGCCCCTCTATTTGGTTTTTAAGTGTATTTGACCTTTACTGTTTATTCAGTTTTACTTTTTTTTTTCACTTTTCACCAAAATACTTCTGTGTATTACAAGTTCGTTAAACTATTTGTATGGCTGCATAATATTTCATCATGTACCTGGAGTAGGAAGGGAAGGAAAGAATGTGGGCGGAGGAAGACTAGGAGCATGGGCAGTAGAGGGGGGCATGGTGTTTCTAGATAAGCAAGGACTGTAAAACCGTTTTGAGTGGTAAAAACACCCTGACAAAAGGTCTCCCTTCTATCATTCGTACATGTAGTGTTGGTTAATTCCTCAGTCACCTACTTTTGAAGATTTATTTATTTATTTATTTGAGAGAGAGAGAATGAGAGAGAGCAAGCACATGAGAGGGGGGAGGGTCAGAGGGAGAAGCAGACTCCCTGCCGAGCAGGGAGCCCGATGCGGGACTCGATCCAGGGACTCCAGGATCATGACCTGAGCCGAAGGCAGTCGCTTAACCAACTGAGCCACCCAGGCGCCCAGTCACCTACTTTTGGAATGTGGGGCACATTACTAGCTTTTGATCTTCCATCTAGAAACGGATTATGAGTGTTAACATACTTTGAAAGGGGCCTCTTAAAAAAATTAGGGTTGTGATTGAGTCTAGCTGAGCTAATACATTTGTTATCTAGCGAAGATAATACATTTGTTACCCAATTTCATACAGATAGAAAGCAGGAAGAGTACAGTTGTAGGTCTTTAAGATGAAGTTTGATTAAAAATTGAGGGAGTTCTGAAAATGGAACCCCTTATGAAGGTACCTCTTACAGTAATTATGCTGAAAGAGGAGGGGTGAACACAAAAACCTTGAAGTTGCTTTTGGATCTTTTTTTTATTTTTATTTTTTTAATTTTTTAAAAGAAGTTATTTATTTGTCAGATAGAGAGCAAGAGCGAGCACAAGTGGGGGGGGAGAGGCAGAGGGAGAGGGAGAAGCAGACTCCCCGCTGAGCAGGGAGCCCGATGCAGGGGCTCCATCCCAGGATCCTGGGATCATGACCTGAGCCGAAGGCAGATGCCTAACCGACTGAACCACCCAGACGCCCCGCTTTTGGATTTTTTATAGCAGAATACAAGTAAATTGGAATCTGATGTGACTTTTTCCTCTTAGATGGTGAAAACAGTAAAGAGAAGAGGCAAGGTATGTCCAGAAAGTTTGGGGGAATCACAGGCTGGTTTAAGTGGGGGATTTGGTAGCTCTGGTGTTTGGCCTCTTTCCCTTCTTGTTCATCTAGGTTGTATAGCGTCCTGCCAAGGCTGGTCTCTGCTTGACCTCCTCAACCATGAAGGTAGGAGGCAACATCTATTGAACTTCATTAATATCTGTACTTAAAAGTCATTGTTATATAAGCCAGAGGAGTAAGTGCTGTGCTTTGTCAAACGGAGGTGCTTATTCTTTGGAGCAGGCTTTTTAATTTACTGCTTTCCATTTGCACCAATAACGTGCTTTGAGATGGTAACAGATGTTTATAGAAATAAATGTTTTAAATTCCTTGGCCAGATATGTTTGAGAAACGTGGGATTACTGCAGGAGTTTTTTAACATCTCCAATATCCTTAAGTGCATTTTTTTCATCTTTAAGGAGGGAGAATAGAATAAGCAACATCTTCAAAACTCGTTTTGCCCATATAATCCTTTTTTAGGAGGACCTCTGTTGATACCTTCAAGGGCTTTTTATGATTCAGAAACATGTGTAGCAGAAGCAGGATTTTATATCTCGGTAGTATAGGTGAAACCTCTGTGATCTTTACTGTGATATGATTCACCTGGGAATCTTGTAAAGCCTTGTCTGACTGCATCGGTGTGGGGTGGAGCCTGAGGAGCTCTATTTCCCAGAAGTGCTCAGGTCTGCGCCACAGACCACACTTGGTGGAAGAATGTAGATACCTGTTGATTAGTAGCATCTGAGATTAGCTGAGATGAGACCTGAGGAAGATAATACTTGCCAGGTGGTTGTCATTAGCATTCCAGAGGTTCTACTGGGAGGCCCGTCATGAGCCGGGAGAACTAATGGGACGTTGCTGATGTCTGCAATGGTGGAAGGGGGATTTCCAGGGGGAGCCCCGAGAACTCAAGATCACCTTGAGTTCCAGAACATCTAAACACTGCCCCGGTGACCTGCGGGATAAGGTCTGTCTTTCTTGTCCTGGCTGAAGGATCACTGGTTATGTTGGCCAGGACCGGAGTGGGCCTTTGTGCCAGAGTAGAAAGTTGGGGGAGGAGGGAAACAGTTTGAAGAAGGACTCTCTACGATGACTTACTAGAGAAAGGAAAAGATGTGTAGACAGGTTAGAAGAAATAATTTGGTAGGGAGATTCAGTGGAGGTAGAAGGACATGTCAGTCAGGGTCCAGGGATGGGCAGGTGTGTGCTTACAGTCAGGACAATAAACCCAGTGGCAGCAGAGTGTGGCTCAAACCTGCCCAGGCTCGGTCTGCTTTAGAGAAGGGGCCCTGTCGTGAACGCTGCGCTTCGTGGAATTGGATTTTAACGGATTAAGAGAAGGGATAGTTAGGGTATCATAGCTGGAAACACTAAAAGGAAAGATGCTCAAGATGGGAATGGAATTCCGATTCTGTAGTATTATTGGTAGAAGGTGTTGGAAAAGTAGAAGGAAGTGAAAGAAGCTGGTGTGGCTCTACAGTGAGCCTTCAGTCGACCTCAGATTTTAAAAAAGTCAAGGACATGAGCGGAAGGAGGACGTGTGACCCAAGATAAAGTTTCACAAGCCTGTAAGACTCAAGTGCCCGCTGAGTGCTTGTGCAATAAGTGAAGGCCAAATAAGCTCACATTCTCTGGGCATTCAGAGCCTGAAGAGAAGGAGGGCGCAGGCCTGCTCCTTGTGGCAAATGGTAAGCTGTTGACCGATGAGATGACACTGTTCTACGACCGTCAAGAGAATGATTCTTCAAACTGGAATTACACACGATAAGCAGCAATTGTTCCCAGCTGCTTTAAATGACTTCGGGGAGCTAGAAAAATGATCTTGCCTGATACCAAAGGTCTGCGCAGGGGGTCACAGCGCTGCTGTTAGGATTATTTGTGAAATTGCAGAGGATCTGTGTCCTAACCCTGGCGTTGCAAGTGTCCTGAACTTTGTAAGCTGCATATGTGAAATTGTAGACTGCTAGGTAAATATTGATTCTCTCCAATTCTAAAATCAGTTATTAACTCAAAGATTTGGGAATGCTAAAGAAGGTAAGTCGTTAATGACCAGAAAGGTATAACTTTCAAATGAATGACAGGATTTCCACTTGGCAGTGTCCAGATGAAATTCTTGTTTGTGTAAGAATTGACTATACCTACGGGGCGCCTGGGTGGCTCAGTCATTGAGCGTCTGCCTTCAGCTCGGGTCATGATCCCGGGGTCCTGGGATCGAGCCCCACATCGGGCTCCCTGCTCCACGGGGAGCCTGCTTCTCCCTCTCCCACTCCCCCTGCTTGTGTTCCTGCTCTTGCTATCTCTCTCTCTGTCAAATAAAATCTTTAAAAACAAAAAAAAAGAATTGACTATACCTAGAGGGTTTGTGTGTGTGTGTGTGTGTGTGTGTTTAGAGAGAGAGCGCATGAGGTAGTGTGGGGGGAGAGGGATGGCAGAGAGGGAGAGAAAATCTTAAGCAGACTCCACACCTGGCTCGGCTCGGGCTCAGGCATGGCGCTGGGCTCCATCTCATGACCCTGAGATCATGGTCTGAGCTGAACTCAAGAGTAGGGTGCTTAACCGACTGAGCCACCCAGGTGCCCTGACTGTACCTAGAGTCTTAAAAAGAAGTAGCGGCCGGTGATTATCATTGACAGAACCCATAGAAACTCTGCACCCATTTGGGAACAGATCTGGTCTCAAGAGCCTTGTAAAAGCTCACTGATTATGAGTTTGCTCTTGCAGACTCCCAAGTATGGGATATGGGACCTAACCCTCATGAGTCACGTGTGATGTGAAACCCCTGGGAATGTTGCCAGTGGGAGAATCTTCTTCCCCACAAATCCTATTTTCTTTTCCAACCAGGGAGATCCTTGGGTGAGAGGCAGAGAATTCTGTCAGTGCTCTACTCGTATTGCTTTGTCATAGGCACTCTGTCCTGACCTAAGGATGTGGATGAAAAACATACCGTCCTGTCCCTTGAGAAGCTTACAGTGTAGTAGGCGAGACCCACATTCATGGACATGGTAATAATAGTTTGCTGAGTGCTCAACAACACTAGTTAACACTCACTGTACAGCAGGCACTGTTCTAAACTCTTCATATATTTGGGGCCCCTGCTTAGCTCAGTCAGTTGAGCATCTGCCTTCGGCTCAGGTCATGATCCCAGGGTCCTGGGATCAAGCCCCACGTCGGGCTCCTTGCTCGGTGGAGAATCTGCTTCTCCCTCTCTCTCTGCTGCTCCCCCTGCTTGTGCGCACTCTCTGTCAAATAAATAAATACATTTTTTATTTTTAAACTCTATACATATTTTAAGCCAATGGTTCTCCAAGTGTAGTCTATCAGCATTAACATCCTCTAGGAGCTTATTAGAAATGCAGATTCATAGGCACCCCAGACCTCCTGAACCCAAAACTTCTGGGGATGGGACCTAGCAATCTGGTTTCATAAGCCCTCCAGATGAATAAAGTTTGAGAACCACTGTTTTAAGTCATTTAAGCCTTACAACAACCTTATGAGTAGATTTTATTTCTCCCATTTAAAGACGTGAAAGAGAGGCAGAAAGAAGTTTAAATAACTTGTTCAAGGACACATAATACAGATGGGCTTTGAATCTAAGCCATATAAATTCAGAGCTCTGCTCGTAACCACCACACAAGGCTTGGGTCCCAGGAGGAGGTGGTGCAGGGCATGGAGGAAGGAGCTGTAAATTCCCGAAGGGGGGAGGGTTTAAAGAAGGTATTATCAGAGCTGGATTTGTTTTTCCTTGACAAGCATTCAGTGAGGATTAACTGTGCAATGAATCATATTAGATATTATGGATATTTATATATATGAGTAAAATATAGACCTTACCTTTAAGATTCTTATAATGAATTAGGGGGAATCCAAATGTTAATAAGTATCTGGAATCTAAAATACTTTGAAAGTACATAAGAAGCTCTAAGAGGGGAGTATTGAGCATATGAATACATTTTAACATAAACTCAATGAAAATTTAAATGTATGAGGAGGAAGTCATTCCAAGCAGAGAGACTACTGTGTGCAAGATTCAGATATTTGAAACAGGATATTCTTGCATTTACTAGTACTTTTGTATATTTGACCCTTGGCATTAGTTTTGTGACGTCTAGACTTGTCTACATTATGGTAAAGGTTAGAAGTTCCTAATTTAGAAGAAGGAGTTTGTGAAACTAATTGCTCCTTTTTTGTTTGTTTTAATCTTGGGAGCCAAAAATTGTCTTGACCTGTTTCTTGCTTTTATGTGACATGTAAATGAAGATGGAAATGTGCCTTAAACATTTTTGGAGCAAATAATCTTCCAATGGCAGTGGGAGATAATGTGGCTCAAGAGGGAAAGAAATTCTCATCAATAACTAATTGAGCACGGGAATGTACTGCTAGGGATTTTATAGAGTACCTCCTGTTCTGTAAAATTTGATAATCTAGACCAGGGTTGGTAAGCTTTTTTTGTGAAGTGCTGTATAGTAAATATTTTTGGCAAGAAAATAGCCAGAGACCATATGCAAACAAATGGAAGCATCTGTGTTCCAATAAAACTTTATGAAAAACACGTGGTAGCTGGGTTTGATCTGTGGGCTGTAGTTTATAGACTCCTGATCCAGATTCCCACCTGACTCAGAGTGTAGATGAAGGCTGTGGAGTAGGCCAGGTGACCTCAGGATATCTTTTCTGGTGCTGTATTTCTGAGGTTGTTCATATGTCTTATATGAGTAATTGAGAAAGAAAATCTAGATCTAGTTTTCTAAATCTTCCTTCTGCTGGAAGACAACATTATCACCTTTATAGCTTTCAAAAATTTTTATATATAAATTAAGAAGAAACACTGAAGAGACTAATTTATTCCCAGAGCCAAGGAAGGAAAGAAAGGTGGCTGCTCCAGGGTGTTATTTCTTTGGCACATTTCTGACTTGCCAGTAACATAGAAGGAAAGTGAACATTTTTTTCCTCTTGAAGACCCCACACAAAGTGACTTCATGGAAGTGTTTCTCACTACAAAGAAACAATTAGTATTCAAAGGTATCTTTAAGTTTTAAAATGAGCACATAGATAATTCAGTGTATAGAAATAAACTATGTATATACTCTTGCTGCATACTCGACCATTTAAAACAGAATTGAGAAATAAGAGAAAGGAAGGGTAGTGGTCTCTCTCTGTCTCCCCCTTCTCCCACCCCCATCAAATAAATAAATAAAATCTTTTTAAAAAAAAGTGGGGGTGGGGTGTGCCTGGGTGGCTCAGTCGGTTAAGCGTCTGCCTTCAGCTCAGGTCATGATCTCAGGGTCCTGGGATTGGGTCCCGCATCGGACTCCCTGCTCAGCGGGGAGTCTGCTTCTCCCTCTCCCTCTGCTGTTCCCCTTGCTTGTTCTCTCTCTGTCAAATAAATAAATAAAATCTTAAAAAAAAAAAAAAAGGAAGGGCAGTGGTGGTATGGCAGAGGTGGCAATGGGTTTCATGGATTTTGAGGTGGTAATAGCACGTTTGCCACTTGGCCTGAAAGTCTGGAACATCAGGTACTGTGACAAGGGGAAAAGTCACCACTGGGTGGTCATCCCCTGCTACACACCATAGAAGGGCCTTGATTTACAGAAGGGACCAGTAAATACTGGGGGGTTGCAAGGCTGGCTGAGGAGAGACGGCAGGAGGCATTATATCCTAGTGGCAGAGAAAGACAAGTGTTAGAGTGTTTGGGGAACAGATTAGTCATGGGCGGCTCGGGCCTGGAGGGGGCTTCATGCAGCATTTGCGTGGATCTCAGGAAGAGCAGGGTGTGGAAACATAGAGAAATGCAGGGAGCAGAAGTGATGGCCAGGGCTTGGGCACAGAGGTGAGAATGTGTACCGTTCACATAGTAAAAATTGGACAGTCTGCCTGACTAGAGCAGAGCATATCCAGGACAGAAGTGTGGCAGGGTATCATTGAGAGTATCATCCACTGGGCGCGTTGTGAGCACTCAGTGAGACCAAACTGTATTTTTTAAATAGATATTTTATTTAAAAAACAAACAAGGTGGTATGTAAGAAGATGTTTTAGGGAGATAAATCTGATTTGTTCTAGAGGTCAGAGTGTGCAGGGCGGCAAGTAGGGTCATTCTGTTTTGCAGCCCGAGATAATGTCATGGTAAGGGCCACACAGCATTTAGCAAAGAAATAGATGGTTTATTTTGAAATAATATTTGAATTTTTTTTGAAACTTTATTTGTGGGGAGGAAAGAGGCCATTACTTTTTTTTTAACTTTTCCTTTTGAAAAAAATTCAGACTCACAAGTTTCACAAATAGTACAGAGTCCTCTTAAAACCTTCATCCAGCTTCCCCAAATGTTAACATTTTATGTAACCACAGTACACTTGACAAAAACAGCATTCATAGTCAATTAACTCAAATATAGACCTCATTCGGAGTTTGCCCATTGTCCCACCAACGTCCTTAACCTAGTTCAGAATCACACATGGCCTTTCATTGCATTTCCTTTTGTCCTCTCCAACCTGGGGGGAGCCCCTCAGTATTTCTTGGTCCTTCAGAGCCTTGACAATTTTTGCAGAGTTAAAGGCTTACTTACATTGAAGAATGCCCCTCGATTTGGAGTTGTCTGTTTTCTCATTGAATTCAGGTACACAGTTTTACAAAAATGCCATAAAAGTGCCTTCCTCATTGTATCCTTTCAGCGGGCAAATGATGTCAACGTGTCTCATGATTGGCGATAGCTTTTATCACTTAATTAGGGTGAGATCTGCTATACTCCACTGAAAAGTGACTCTTTCCTCCTCCGTACTTACTATCTTGTGAGAAGCCACTTTGACACTGAGCAGATAGTCTGTGTATCACCCTTGTGTCCACTAATTTCAGTATCCGCTGATTTCTTTCTTTCTTTTTTGTCTGCAATATTTAGTACTGTGGTATCTGCCTAACGGTGATCTTGTTTTCCTCCTCTTGAATTTAGTAATTGGAATTCTGATAAGATCCCCACTCCCTCCAGCCTGCTTGGCCCAACATTTATTAATTGAATCATTTATATCAGTGTGGACTCGTGGATATTTATTCCATGGGTTGTAGTGCAGTTCTTTGATTATTTTGCTGCTCAGAGTGTCTCGGTGGGAATATCTTCATGTTGGTGGCTGTGGAAAGGGTTCATCTTGGACTCCAGGTGTGACTGGGTGGGTTGATATTAATACAAGTAGGGAATCCAGTGACGAGTGGAGGTAAGTAAGCTTGCTAATTTAACTATTCTAAAATCTTTAGTGACTTGATTCCTAAATTTTAAAGTCTTTTCTGTGGTTGCATTAATCAGAAAAGCCCACCGTGTTAGGCAGAACTATTGTCTTGCTTGTAAACGCAGCAAGAAGAAAGATTTTCTCAAGAACTGAGTAAAAATCAAGTTGATGACATGTTGGGGTTTGTTTCTGTTGTACCTATTGTGTATATTTCCCCAGAACCTGCTGGTTCTTGCTGATTTATTTTGGTAGGCCGGCAAGATTTTGAAATATTTATAAGTATTCCTAGAACCCACTTCAGTTTTCTACTTTAGCTTTTAAGTGAGGCAAACATGTTTATACTAGAAGAGCGTCCTTTACGAATGGGAAGTAAAAACTAAGTTTAATGCTGTGAATGCCATTAAAAGGGTATGACTTTTCAGAAAGTATGTAGCTTCTTCCTTTTCTGCAGACACGAAGGTACCTTGGCTTAGGGCTGTGTCTGGGATGGGGTAAAAATAAAACACAAAACACAAACAGGGACAAGGTGGGATTTCCAGAAACACTGGCCCTTTGTTTTACACAAGGCAGACTTCGAAGCTCAGCCACAGATCGCAGTGCTTTCGGTCAAAGGACTTGCACCTGTACTAGGTTCTGAACTCAGCGGGGCCTGTGAAGGAGGCAGTTTGAAGAGTTCTCCAGGTCTCATAGCTGAAGTGGATGATGAGAGGTTCAAGCTGCCGATTCCAACCACTGATTTGTACAGTGGTTACCCATTAGAACCACCTGGGGAACTTGGCAGAAACCGCCCAGGTCCCACTCCTAGAGGTTCTAATTCTGTGGTCTGGGGGTGGGACGTGAGCTCCTGTTGGGTTTTTCTCTTCAGTTTCTCAGATGGCTCATAATTTATATCCAGGGGCTGAGAATCACTGGATCTAGTGCTGTTTGTGACTTCTTAATGCAGTGAGATGCACTCAATTTGTCATGTTACTCTTAAATCATCACAATGTATAAATGACAACTGTGGAGTAGTAACTACAGATGGGCTTGGGCTGCAAACTTGGGTAAATTTCTTAACCTCTTGAAGTCTAGTTCTGTCATCTGGGGAATAGAATTAATAATAGTACCTACCTGGCGCGCCTGGGTGGCTCAGTCGTTAGGCGTCTGCCTTCGGCTTGGGTCATGATCCCAGAGTCCTGGGATCGAGCCCCGTATCGGGCTCCAGCCCCGCATCGGGCTCCCTGCTCCGCGGGAGGCCTGCTTCTCCCCCTCCCACTCCCCCTGCTTGTGTTCCCTCTCTCGCTGTGTCTCTCTCTGTCAAATAAATAAAATCTTAAAAAAAAATAATAATAGTACCTACCTCGAAGTTTTTCACAGATTAAGTGGTATGTTGCATGTAAAATACTTAGCACAATCTGTAGCATGTAGAAACCCAATTATTAATTAATAGCATGCAGTGTATTACAGCAGAGTGGTGGCTTTGGAATCAGTCACTTTTGTTTCAGTCCTGGCTCTGTAACTTTCCAGCTCAGGGACTTTAAGTAAATTAATTTCTTTCTTTCTTTCTTTTCTTTTCTTTCTTTCTTTTCTTTTCTTTTCTTTCTTTCTTTCTTTCTTTTTCTTTTCTTTCTTTCTTTCTTTCTTTTTCTTTCTTTCTTTCTTTCCTTCCTTCCTTCCTTCCTTCCTTCCTTCCTTCCTTCCTTCCTTC